>NW_012133249.1:91642-108115 GCF_000313525.1 Fibroporia radiculosa | reverse complement strand
CTAGTCAACACAGGTAAGGTTTATTGCCACTATTATATTTCAACAGAAACATGATAAAGGTGAAACACAATATATATGAAACAGTGATGCAGGTGAAATGCACCAAGCAGTTGTGATAGTACAGGGTCAACAACAAATTGTAAGGAAGAAAAGAGAACCCCCCCTCAAGACTGTAACAATCCCTCCCTTAACATATTGCTTTCTGCATGTATGTTTTCCTGATGTTCTCATTGTGACTAGTCAACATTAACCTTAGTATGCTTGTCACGAGGCACATTCAGCTTTACATGTCTCAGAGCAAGACAATGCACATCTTACAATAGCTCCCATGGCAATCTTAAGCTCTCTGTGTGGACTTCCTTGATAGGTCTTCCCAGCTAGATGTGATATCAGGGTAGGGCAGTATCTGAATTGATCATCCTTACAAGATATCTTTTGCTCTCTAAGTTGCCCAGACACCATCCATGTGCTCTCACCATGGAATGTGCAACTCACAGTTGCACTATCAGGCTATCTCGAGCAACCTGTGAATGTTGTCCTATTCAGCTATCGGTTGATCATGACTTGGTACATCACTAAATGTGGTCTCATGCCCAGACATGTTGAAGACACATCTGGGGTAGCCTAGCAGAGACCCCCCCCCTTCCAGAGGTGCCCGCTAAGCGCCCCTTGTAACGGTCACACTGGCCTTCTCAGCCCATCATAGTTCTAGAAAAATGAGATTGAATCACCCAATTGCACTCCATTTTGGGTAGCTATGCCTTGAGCATGTTGTCACAAGTAGTCAAAAACATGAATGAAAGACCACACCTACAATCATCATTCCTGTACCATACCATACTGTGGAACATGTAAAATGGCCAAGCTGCTCACTGAGTCATAAGTAGTGACAAGAGCAGGCCTACAAAAACCTGCACACCACTCAAAGAGCAGCTGAACCACATGGACTTGACATGAACACTATCCAGCAGAGAAGGGCAGAAGAATAAAATCACCAGCACAAAGGGAAACAAACATGCTAGATGCCACTGAAGACTTGTTTCATGGTCTGGATGGTTCTGTCATTGAGGGTATAGGATCTGGAAAAACCATCACTTGCATGTTGTTGAATATAGGCTCTGTTAGCCATCTGGAGGGCCTCTCAACACAGAAAATACGAGTCTAATATCCACAGTACTAAACTAAGAACAAGTTTCATTCGTGTATTCGACTACTCGCGACGACGCGCTCAAGGCGTAGCCACCCAAAATGGAGTGCGATCGGGTGATTCAATCTCATTTTTCCAGTACTATGACGGGCCGAGAAGGCCAGTGTGACCGTTACAAGGGGCGCTTAGCGGGTGCCTCTGGAAGGGGGGGGGCTACCCCAGACGTGTCGAAGACACGTCTGGGTACGAGCCCAACTAAATGGAGCGTATCTGACCGGCGTCGTCGTTTTCACAATTGGTGTGTCCTACAGCATAGCGAGCCTGCACACAGAGGTATACAACCTCTTTATTTCCCTGTTGCTTCTCAAGTGCCCCGCCTCTTGCTACGCTGTAGTGATTTCCAAAGATATCTCGCGTATGCGATGGTGCCTCGATCGTCTTTGTTCGCACGAAGACGGATCTACGTGGTCTCGTGCCCAGACGTGTCGAAGACACGTCTGGGTACGAGACCAGATCTACGAGGCGACGAGCAGATGCGGCGGCCGCTGAGCGTGCGGGTCGAAGTTTGCTCACGTTGTAAGAGTACGTGTTCTCAGAATTTTCGCTGCGCATTGCTGTATATACCCTTCCGCACAAACCAGAAGGACACGACTTGTAGTCGTGTTTTTTTTTTAAATATACACAGGTACCACCTTGGAGCTGCGTCTGACGATTATAATCTGCTTGCGCAAGCGACAATTGAGTGCTAAGGCCCTTAAGCACTGTTCGAACAGCCGCTTCCAGATCACAAGGCCGCTATCCAGTGCAAGGAGACGTATCAAGCCGCTTCTGACTTACGAGCTGACTGCAGCCGCAGAAAGGGCCCCGAAGGAATGGGTCATAAAGTTGCTGTCTTCGGATGCGGCTCAGGTGAGCAAATCTCCGACGGCCATTTAGTGCTCACGCCTCATGGCCGAGCATGCCAGGTTAAATACCAGTTTTTTGACGCAAATCGTGAAGCATTGCCCAGTGTAACTGGCTATCACTTCCATTTCATGTTCATGCTGGTATCGGTGCGCCAAAAGAGATCGTTTTGTGTTGTAGCTTAAATTTCTAAAATTGCTGGTTAAGCCTCGAGACAACTGCGGAACTTGCAAGACTCATTGCAGGCTCGTTGCTCGCTTTTCCCGTTAGCGCGAGCTCGCATTTCTCTTAATCTGATCCGTCTGAGTTCTTGTCGGCAGTATCCTCTCTCCGGATGCATCGCTTCCGCTCTACGTTAAATCTTCCGGAACGTAACCCACAGGACCCGAGTGTGATCGGTTCAGGGCCGTTTGGGCGGGAAAATACATCAAGAACCCATCATGGTACTTCGTTCCTCAGCGGCACCTTGACCTGGCTTGGAGAAAAAATGACTATATCAATCGTGAGTTATATTGAAATTTATTTCCGCCAGCAGTTTTACGAATATAAATGCACAGGGAAGTTTTGAAGGAGAAGATATGTTTATATGCTATGTCTTGTCGGCACAGTCGGAGTGAAAAAGAAGTCTAGGCAAAGATAAGTACTTCCTAGCTATGTGGCGGTGCACCCATACTGATGGAATGATCTATATCATTGGACATGAACCTCTACTTTGAATGCCGCGAGATCCGCCGGTTCGCTTGGTCGTAGTTCCGTTGAAGATCACGGAGGATCGTCCAGTCCGCTGGCCGAAATGTGAACGGGTGCAATATAATTTTGGTAAGAATTTCGGCTTGGACGCCGCGGCCGAGGAAAGCATGGCAAATGGCAAAGCTACACGGCTCTTTCGCCTTCTGTAGTGAACCGGATGCTGTTGTTGCATCCCTATAAAGAGTGAGTCGGATCCGTCCTTGTTTCCTCAGCCCTCAGTTGATCTGTGTGAGCAAAGCGTCGTCAACTTCAAGTACTGGATAGTAAGTGTTTAAAACCGTTCTAATGGGGAACGTTGCTGAACATATGGATTGCTATCATAAGCTTGATTTGATTCGTTCATTTACGCCTATTCACAACGACACGCATTTTCACGACCACCACCTCTACAAACATTTTCATCATGCGCGCTACCATGATTGTTGCTTTTGGTACTGCCTTTGCTGCTCCCCTGTTGGCGAGGTACGTTCGTCCTGAGAGATTTTGGACTCACTATTCACGATAGTCACTAGTGCCTTCTCCTTCGATACTTTTTATGCCCGTGACTTGGGCAGCCTCCAGTCTCGAGAGCCACAGTTCCATATGGCAAGAGAGTGGGACGATTTGACTCGACGGGATGTCGAGTACCTCGACCGCCGTGACGACGCGTACACGTACGTCGCACGACAGTTGTACGACCTCGAGCGGCGCGAAGAGTCGCTGCGCAAATTCGCGCGTGAGTTGCGTCTCGTCTGTCACGTAGAAGGCAGCGAGGACGAACGCGAGGAGAAGGCGTTCTTTAAGAAACTGGAATCTGACAAGAAGAAGGAGAAGAAGGAGAAGGAGGAGAAGAAGGCGAAGGCGAAGAAGGAGAAGGAGGAGAAGGAGGAAGTGGAAAAGAAGGAGAAAGCAAAACCGTCTCCGAAGCCTGCCACAAAGAAGGAGGCCGAGAAGCAGCCAAACACCAAGGGTAGCTCTCAACATTTCCAGGGCTGAACTGATCCCTGAGACCCGTACGCGTGTGGTGATTGTGGAAGGATTATGCTGTGTTCGTTGTGTCAATAGTCTTGCGCTCTGCGAATATTCACGATTTTCTGCGGGCTCATGGGGTTGCGTGATTTACAACTCGTCAGCACTGAATTTTGTAGCGGACGATGGGTATGTTTTGTGCTTGCCGATCTGTTCACATCCAACTTCTGAAGGAGTAGATTCACGACGTGGGTACTGCTCACAGACAAGTGGGGTGAGAGAATTTGATGTCCCCAGAAAGTTAGAGTGGCCAATAGGTCGCACCTAAGGTATATGGCCTTGTGTAGATCTGCATCGCGGTGGGTTCAGTTGTCCCCCCCAATTTGATCAGGTAAGCTGCTAATGTACAAAATTGTTCCACACACGCCTTCCTACAGACCGTCGTTGCTGTCTCCCCGTAACCCGGCGATCAGACGCGCTCTACGACATGATCCCCAAAACAACGATTTTCCTCAATCCATTCCGTAATCGCGGAGCCTGAGAATTCCGCTTGTTTTTTTGGCGTTCTGTTTGTATATCTTATCAGTCTCAAGAAGCACTAAGCGTGAAGAGATTCAGAACAGACCTCTTCGGCGGTCTTTTTCGCCGCTTCCTGCTTCGTCTTCCGAGCATCGATTTTCACCTTCAAAGTCTTCGTATCTTTGAGCAATTTTTCAAGGAATTCCCCCGTGAGAGCTGTGTAGATGTTCGTAATATAATCAACGCGGTCTTGCCTCTTCTGGTTGACGCTGTTGGTGGGGTCGCTGAAGGCGGTGAGCATTTCGACGCAGTGGCCAGAGACCTTGCTCCCATCAATGGCCTGGTCGGAGGCGGTAGAGCCCAGCTTCTCGTAATTGTCGTCCCACCAGAGCGTCGCTGATGTCCCCGTACTGTCGAACTTTGTTTGGACTTGAGAGATCTTTCCGAGACGTAGTGTGCGGACCTTGCTGTTCATATTGTCGACCTGCTCCAGAATCTTGCTGATGAACGATAAGAGACGCAGCGTCTCCGGCAGGAGCCTGTAGTCGTCCAGGTCGAGCTTGTCGAGAAGCTCGACAGATCGTAGGTGGACAAGGATGGAGTGCATGTGGAGAAGGAGCGCGTATCCTTGGCCGAAAAGCCGCGCGAAAAAGTTGTAGTCATCGATATGGAGGTCATTATTGGAGAAAATCCAGTCAAGCTGCTGCAGGGATTCCCACACTGTCTTCTCGCCATCTATGATGGACTTGTATGTCTGTGCAAGATAGCCGGGCTCTACAATTTCATCTTTTTTGATCGAGCTTTTGGAGGTGACGCTGGGAAGGTACGTGTCGTAGAAGTCGGTGCGAGCCGTTCGTATGTTTGAGAACTGCTGTCCTGCGAACAACTTCACGTTGGTGGAGTTGACAAGGCGGACTGCGTCGTCGATTGTGATGGTATCTTTTGCATTGGCTACCTCGTACGCGGAATAGAGGGCCTCGCCAGCGCCGACGAGGGTCATGATGTTGCCGAGAACCACTAGTGGAGTAGTCGCCATGGCTAATCTGGTAATATTAGGAATAAGACATTGACTTTGGGTGAATAATCTCGACTTCGAACGCACCTATGCTTTAAGGGTGTGAAGGATGCGATGAAATCGTATTCTCGTCAGAGGGTACAGATACAACTGATGGGATGAAGATGCACTATGGGCAATCGATATGATACTAGTACGATGGAGAGTGTAGGACACACATGATATGTGCTCCTACTCATCCGACGTTTTATACCTGGTTCTAGAGACCGAATGCGGTATTTCAAGGAAAATTGCACGAATTCTCACTAATACAGCATGCACTCTGCATTCGAGCTGCCACATCTAAAGAGCGCTCACGTTTGAATACGAAGGGAAACCCTTGACCCTATCACGAAGGCGATGATTTACGCCGTCTCCTGCAGAGCTCCTACCATTGGCTTGTTGTTCTGCCATTACCCCGAGACATATGTTCCCAGAACACTGTCAACGCTACGAGCGCCGCTAGAAGGCCATCAGGACCACATAGATACTTGGCCTGATCAGCAGATACATTGAGATGGACAACGACTGGCTACTTGTATTCGTGCGGGAAGATCGATTGAAGCGACTATCATCGCTCCGGAAAACTGTGCCTGCCACGTTCCGTTTCTCCTGAGTTGCGCATAAGCTTATTCAGGAGACAAACAGGAGATAGTCACTGACTTTCATAGGCAAGATATGCATCTGCAGGAGCCAGTTGGGCCACTGTCAGATTGCACAATGATGCCTGTCAGCTCCGCAGCTCTGATCAGGTCGGTGCCGCAACTGTTTCAGGAACAATCTACTATTCTGCGCCGTGCGCGGTGAACATGTGGTTCAGCATGAGTTGTACACGGAAAAGGCGCCCGATGCCCGTCGAGCGACATTTGCAATGCCGACAGCACATGATGGAAGACAAATGTAGTGACAGAGGCAGCAAAAAGAACATACAGTACTTGCACTACAAAAAAACAGCAACACAAGGGGAAATGATGACACATATACAGATAAGACATGTCAATGTCAGAACATTCTGGTCTGTTGGCCCGAAGTAAGGAGCGCGTGCTCGAGTAGCTCCGCAGAACCGCCATCATTAGAAAGAACACTTGCGTATTCGAGTTCCCTCATAACGTTGTCAATATACTTGCTCGCTCCGGACAGATTGGCCACCCGGCAGCACGCAGCATGGATGTTGAGGTAGAGCTGCAATGGGAGGGGGAGTTTCTCTGGATCTGGCGTCTTGAATACCACAGTCCTTTTAGCGTTCGGCGGGATATACACTGGATCCGGTGAAACAATATTGTAGGTGTAGGGCTTGTCCTAGTAGATTTTTTGAGCAGTGCCATGGTGCACAAGAGCGATGTATCGCTGACCGTGGCCTCAAACCAGAGCTCTAAGATATCAAACAAGTGATGCATATCAGCTTGCAGGGTCAAGACATTTTCCAGACGATTCACGAGGTTGCCGTTGAGCTCCGAATACAAACGTGTATAGCCGAACCGCTCCATGACCGCCCAGACGGAAGCAAAATGGTCATACTGTACCTGCTTTAAGCACTCAAACACCACTCCGAAGTAAACAGAATGCCCACCTTGTCGCCGCTCTCGGCGGACGAGATGTTCATATTCGTAAAGTCTGGGAAGATGTGGGCACATTACGTAGCTACCACAAACCTATGCTCATCACTGACTAACCGTCGTAGCTCGACGTCCTTTTTTGTCACAGTAATTTCAAGGGATCCAGTGACAACACATTACAAGTTGTCCCTGACCAACGCCTCGACAAGCATCGTGATGAACCTTTTCTCTCGCTGAGCAATGAAAGCAGATCGCAGCACTTACTTTCGTTTTCGCCTGCTGGTGTGATCGAGCGGGCTCTTCCATTGCGCGCTTGATCATCTCCTTGCGAGTGCCAAATGACGATCGAGATGAATGTGTAAATGGGGTGGACGTCCGAGCCTTAATTTTCTCGACTGCAAGACCGTCACTGAAGTGGGGCAAGCGAGAACAGGGAGCAAGAGCTTACACGGACGAATGCAATAATCGAGATACATCTTCCCAACGGCTGCCAACTTGACATCCATTCCTTCTCCTGTGTTGCAAGAAACTATATCGTGCACAACAGTTTCTCGGGCATCGTCTGACGGCCCCTCGAGGATAAGGTATCCGAGAATCCTGGCGTAGATCAACTGTTTGGGGTCGGAATGATTTTTCGCAGACGCTTCGAATTGCAGAATGAAGGTGTATGCACCTCTTATTGTAGGGGAAAGCATGAGTCGCGCGGGAAGGTCAACCGGGAGAGCAGTCATGGCTGTGACCAGTGTTGAGATGCGGTGGTGGTCGAGAGTGAAAGGGGTATCGCAAATAATTACTAGGGAATTCACGGCACTAGATCCGCGTGCATCGCGGATTAGGGTTCCGCGCAGATTCGCCGACATCTGCAAGTATGTACATAGAGCTTTGAGGGAGGTCTCACAGGTCGCGCCGCCTTCCGTATCTCTATGTTCGCAGTCATTCCCACTGGCCACCGGTGAGAGACTTATCCTGAATTTCTAGCAGCACCAAATTCTCCCACTCGGCTTGTCTATCAGCAGTGTCCAGCATCATGAAGCCACCGCCGGAATAGTCATCTACAAAACATGCCTTTCAATCATTGCTCTAAATGGGCTCGGGGTGCTGACTCTGCTGAGATCATTCACAGATACTCGAGTATATTTGCAAAATGCGAGCCCTCTCAACACAACGGCAGTCCCAATACACATGAAGCTCTTGCTTCAAAGTTGAGAATGAAATCAACCACGCAGCGCCTGATAGCCACTCTTAGTGTTCGCTTGCTTGTTGGCCAATCTCTTCTCTTTCTATCGCGTGCTCCAGAGGAGACTTGAGCGGGCGACTCACATGAAGAGTGAAGCCTTGACTACAATGTTCATATTGGAAATTGGGAAATGTGACCATTCAAAACGAGACGATTCATCGAAAATTTGGAAAGACAAATGATACCCTTTAGTAGGATTAGCGAAACGTGAACCTGACAGCGAGGGACTGCTCATCAAAACGTAACATGCACGCGATATCAACACGTATTTTCTCAACGTCCAGAATGTCTTTCTCTGTTTGATCGATTGATGCCGTCGTCCAGCGGGACGACACTCGACTTTGCCCGTGCATGAACAGCGTAAATGCATAAAGAATGCATAGAAGTCCCATATTATAATTCGATCATAAAAATGAGTCAAAGCTATAGCTGTCTAAAAGTCTAAGAGTTTGCAATGAACAATTCATACCGTCGCATAAAAATTACTGGGGAGCGTCTATTCGTGCATGTCTCCCTTCTCCGCAGTCAAGCTCATCTAATCATTAAGCATGTTCTCCCCGACTCACAGCCTCAGCGAGACTCAACTCCAACGCAAAGCGCAAATCATCGTCTTCATTCGTCTCTCCAACGAAGGAGTGTGAACTCACGCCCGGATTCGTTTGCCTTGCAAATCCTGTTGCGATCAAAGAAGGTCCAGACACAGACTGGCGAATAGGCGGGACGATCCGCTGAACCATAGCAGATGGAGATGACGCAATGGGACCGCGAGGTGATGAATGAACCGAAGACGAGGATTGCCAGGATTGTAAAGGGGTGCTCCAGACGCTGCGGAAAGATTCAGGGCTGCCAGACATGGAATGTCGAACAACCCCGATTGGACTGGCAGGCGCACTGGTAAGGGAAGCACCAGACGAAGATGGGGTTCGACTGATAACGGGGAACTGTTCCATGTCGGATGTAATGGGCAGAGGGCTATCGCCCTGCGTACCAAATGACAACACCATTGAGCCTAACGGACTCGTGCCAAAACCTGCCTCCACTGGTTCAGGATCCATTCGAGGAGATATTTGGATCTTGTGATTTGACGATGAAGATACAGTACGCGGAACAGAACGCCCGCTTATAACTACGCTATTCCTGGAAGGGACCCCGTTGGAGAACGACGATGATCGAGACGACCCAGAGACCAAAGATCCATTATTGGTATCTAAAGGAGTAGATCCTAGAGAGTCCACGTCATCGAAGTCAGACATAAAGACGCCTTCATCCTGAACGCGGGCAGATGACTGTCGATGTCTTCTTTCCTCTTCGTCTCGGCTCAACATAAGAACGTACTCGAGCGCTTCGACTTCATTCAAGCCGAGATGCGCAAGAGTGGACTGTTGTTCCCTTTCGCGTCCAAACACGCGGCGCGTATGTGTTTGTTCCTCCTCTAAATCTCTGCGTGAGTCGGCGATGTCGCGAGAGAGTTCTATTTGTTCTGGTACAACAAAGATACATCAGAACTCTTCAAACAATACGAACGGACGTATACTTACGTTGCCACTTTGCCAGTCCACTGTTTTTAGTTGTCCTGACTTGCTTGCCCTTACCCTTCTTATTATGGGTCTCAACACGCCCTGCTTGCCATGCGACGACCTTGTTCGCAATTGATGCCACGAGAACATCCTTGTCAAGTAGGATTTGCTGAACTGCATCCCACTCAGCACCGCCAGTAGGACGGCTTGAAGGGAACACGAATGTGCGAAGTGGAGCGAACGTCAACGAATCCCACACCTTCAGCGTTCCACGCGCGGAACCAGATACAAATACAGTGGTACTCCATGAAAGAGCAGTAACTGCGCCATCCTCATGAGCGAGAAATCGGCGCACGGGAGAAATGGTACTGGCAGGAGCAGTGGGGTGCGCAGTCCAATCGAAAATGCCAACGTAACCTAGTTGATCGCCGACGATGACGAAGTCCGACTCGTCTTTCCGAATCGCAAACACCGGCTGCAGCGAATGAATAGATCCAAACGAACCGTCCCCGAAGGACAGGCGCTCAACCTCGTCTGTTGCGAGATTGATATTGAGACGATAAAAGTGCGGGTCCTGGCGATATGATACTAGGATAGATACTTTGGTGTCATCAGGACCTATCGTTAAATGAAGCGCAGAAATTTCGTGTAGGTCATCCGAATTCGCAGGGGTATTGAGCTTCCGGACAGCAGGGAGCCGAATCTCGTGGGGCGTGGTTTGAAGACCACTACCTTCTTCCGACAGGAGTGAAGCAAGCCCAGACCACAAGACAACATCTCCACTCTCCATTGCACCCGCAACGATGCCGCAGGAAACGTTCATCCTCACCTTGACACAGGCGTCCGCCACAAGGCCCGACTTGCGCTCTGAAGTCCACAAGCATGCCAGTCTCTTAGCGTTCCAAAGCTTGATCCGTCCGTCCGCAGCTCCAGTCACGAAGGGGGCTAGACCTTCAGACCCACTGACTCCGTCCATGCCCCATGCGACATCAAGGACCACGCCGTCGTGACACTCACGCGGCTTGCAGCGCACATGCTTCGCTGCCGACACGCGACCTTCGTCCATCGCTCGCGCCGCCGTCGTGACCGCGACCTCTCCATTCCTGAAACCCCAGAGAATGCGTGCACTAAGCCCCTCCGAGGCGAGCGCAATCGCGCTGAGGTGCGGCGAAAACTCCGCGTTCGGGTTTCCCCAACCCAGCCCGTTGGCCGTTCCGGATGCGTCCAGGAAGCCTCGTAAAACCTTGCCTCTGAGTGGATAGGACCGAGCAACCACGCCGTAATACAGGGAGGCCGTTAATAGAGATGTGGAAGGCATTAGGTGCATTGCTGAGACGTGTGAACTCAGGGGGATGTGGGTGACCGTCTGGTTGCGGGACCACTCCCAACGTCTGCGTGAGAAAGATGGCGAGTGTAAGTACAACCAAAATATAGATGATAGAAAGCGTATATCGTGAGATCTGCAATGTGGGATAATCTTGGAGCAACTTATGTAGACTAATGCTTCACTAGACTCCTGAAGGGAAGCTGATCGCCAAATGTATGAGACGAGAAGAAAATCGCCTCGGCAACATGTCAACCCAACCAAATCAATTCAGACACAGTAACAAACCAGCTCCTGTTGTAGCTGCGTAGCGGAACCGAAATTACGCTGAGTAATGGCAGAATTTATGCCACTCCACCAGGACGACACTGCTGGTATTATATCGTGCTCCATCATGAGGGATCTCGATGACCCAATGTCGAATCGAGCTGATCTCCACACATATGTGGTGTCCATGAAAGGTAGAGGAGCATGCTCGCCGTACACAAACCACATTCCAACAGTGACAGTCCGCGAACCTCGAAGCAAAGGCGTGTCGACGACAAACAGCCGATCTTTCTGAAATCGTAGGGTATATGACAATGACGTACCTTCGGAGATTGTACCGAACCACAAATTCCTTTCTCCATGTACTTTCTTCACGGCGCAGCATCAAACTCTTACGATCAGCATCGTTGTGCAAATCGCTCTCAGGGGAGATCCCGAGGTATTGATAGACATACGCCCGTCGCCAGGTATTATCGTCCTTTACGTGGGCATAGAGTTCCTTGTTGGTACATGAGAGGACAAATAGTGTTGGCGGGTTGAGGAAAGATGTAATATGAGTGAGTGATTCGGATGGTACACGGAGTAAGAGACTCGTGCTGGAGCTGCCGCCAGTTGACTTGCCATGCTGTGCGTGATGGTGGATGAGCGAATGCGAGAGTTTCTTTCGAGCTGCGTCTTTGTAATTATGAGCTTCAATGGGCCTACTGTGCATAAAACGAGGTGGCTATAACAGGGCGAGCGCGGTCGCAGACGATGGTCTGCGATGGTGATGGAAAGAGGAAGAGATACGGATTTGGTTTGGTTTGGCGCAAGTGGCTGATAACACTGACGAAACACCTGACTCCTACGATGCCTTAACGCCAACATCGGAGATCGTCGCACTGCGGTTGCAAGCCTCTCAGTTATCTTGTTGACATATTGTGTGGAAAAACAGATGATATATCTGAGTCTCTATCTGAATGGATAGCCTCTTCGAACGACCGGCTTCTTAATGCTCAAAGATATGAGATATGTAATGGTTACACAGCTGCTTTCAAATTACTGCAGCACCAACTCCCAACTCTATAAAATATCATACAATCCTCCGGTCTGTCATGGCCCTTACTATGCAGCCCGTCCCAGCAACCTCGGTCAGCTGCGGAACAGGATATCAGTCGGAACTGAACCAGTTTACGATCAGTGAAATGCACACCTTTTCGTGCCAGCCCAGCAGTACACTACCGCTAAGGTCCCCCCATCCGGGCAATGCCATTCCTTTGTACAGATACTTCATCAACGTATCTTGCGCATCCGGCGACAACGACCTGACGACGCCCGGAATCTCGGTCGATTTGGTACTATTCAGAATAGATACGAGTGTCTGGAGGGTCAGGTTCTGAAAAGGAGTCATTTTCATAGATGAAACCGCAACTAATGGGCACATACTTTAGCTTCATCAACATTAGGGCCATATGGAGCACCCTCTAGGATTATGTTAAGTGCGCCCGTGACATCTCCTCTATACGATGACGCTACCATCAACACCAGGAGGCCATGGAAAACTAGCGTAATCGTACCTTGAGAGGGCTGTCCGGACAGTTGCCGTCTTTTGCTTCGTATCGTCCAAAACCTGTGCCGGATCGCGTGGATCTGGTTCGTAGAGCTCACTCTCGAGCAATACATCCTCGTCGTACTGATCAATGTCTATCTTGCGGAAACTGATATCCATTAGGCTCTCGTGAAGTGAATATAGAGCGGAAACTGTGATGCGGCGAGGCGAGTAAAGTAAGCGTTGTAGGAGATTATAATGCCACTACACGTCGTTGTAACAGCGCGATCACATGATGCTACGTTTCCCTTGTGATGAGCGTTTACTGAGCTTCTGACAATTACCACTTGGACTGCACTATGTAGCACTTTGCCACAACAATGAAGGCGAACTCGTCTTTGAACTTGACTTCAAACAGAACTTCGGACATCCGCATTTTCTTGAATATTTCTATAGGGAGCCGGACTGGTTTTACAGACTCGCTGATCATGCTCGGATTGCTGTTCATCTACTACTGTATTGTATACATGCTGGACTCTTTACACCTCGGAAATCCAAGATTCGAGAGCCTACAGCATGTCATTGATTCGTGAGTACCACCTGATGGATCGGCTTGAATTATGAATCGTCCCCTGTCCATATACTAGAATGTGCATGACCCAGGATCCGAAACCAGCTGGAGACCTGGTGAGGTGTCTAGCCGAAGGCAGGAGCGCCGGTTCATTTCAGACAGCGTGTGCACAACGAGGCGCACAGCTCGACTTGCTTCTAGCGCGTTCCGACCTACCAAGGGATGCTCTGCTGTCTGGATCGGCGGGCTCATCGTGGCCTTGTTTCAGCGATGTATATGGAGGAGCCCCCTCTTTCGCTTCGCCGGAGCGCGTATTCTAAATCCAGACCATCGCAGCCGATATGGCGTTGCAACAACGAGGCGAGTAGTCGACTTATAATGCCCTGCTCTGAATCGCTGTGGGCCTCAGGACATCCTCATTCGTATTACCTTTTGGCTCTAACTCTCTTTTCTGAGAATGCTCGACGCGTTCAAGATCCAGCCTTTCGACCTTGAGCCCATCTTTGCGTCCTGGTCTGACGCCCCTGTTTTTCTCGGGAATCCGAAGAAGGATCCCCTTGTCAATGACTGGCTGGCTCAGATTAAAGCGGGTAGCATCGAGCGGAAAGTGCCGCGGGATTACTGGCATAAGGTCGGGCAGCATTACTTGGGGCCAAAGGCAAAGGGTCGCCTTGATGAAGTGAAGCTGGTGATGAAGAACATGCATGGTGGCAAGTACAAGTGGAATTGGAAATCTTTTAAGGTCGCTATGCGCAACATGGGATGTGAGTTTCCTGCGCGTTTCCTGCGCGTTTCCTGCGCGTTTCGTGTTGGAGCTGACGTATGAATGCTGTACAGGGGATATTGATGTTTCGAGGACAGAGGCTATCAAGGTTCAGAGCAAGCCATCCGGTTTATGGTGGATCGTAGGAAGGGGCAATGACTCTGATTCGAAACCAGCAGAGCCTACTTCGTCTGCACCGTCAAAACCTCCTTTGCCATCGAAGTCAAATTCAATGTGCGAGGTCATGACAACGAAGGCCCTGCCGACGCCCAAACGCTCTGTTACCGCGAGCTCTATCGAGACAGTCACTTCGATCGCCTCCGTATTCTCTTCCAAACACTCTACACCCAAGAGCACGCCTGTGATGACACCTGCGATGACACCTGCTGAAGATATTAATGATAGTGAGTAGACTCGTCAAATACAATGTACCACCACTAATGATCGAATTGCTGCCGCAGCCACGACCATGATCACCCACGCCCCCCTCTGGCTTGTGAACGCGTGTCAGTCGTTGGACTACCTCGCGTCTGAGCACCCTAAAGTGATGACTACGCTCTCCGCGGTTTTAATCACCGTTGGGTCTCTCCCCGCCATTCCAGCGCTCTCTGCAGGTGCAGGAGGCGCGTTTCTGGCGAGCAGCACAGCGCATGCAATTGGATCTATCGCTGTGGGGCTGGGAACCTGGCTGAAAGCTCAGACAGAGAGTCAAGTACAGGTGGCCGCTCCCCCAACGCCGCCTAAATCATAGTGTGATGATGCAGGACTCTGTTGCTGAAAGAGAAGATCGCCTTGTTTCTTCTCCATTTATTCCTACTTTTATTCGCTGGGTATTCACCATATCAGCTCTAACATATTAGACAATGGACATACACATCTACATGGAGCAAGCAGACATATACAAGGTGCTGTTGTACACTAGGATTTACATATTAGAGCAGTATACCATTGCTGTAATGTAACCAGAGCCACACTACTTAGTGGACGGTCTATCTGGCGGATTTTGTGACTCGCACTACTGCCTTCGTGGTCATAGTTTCCCCCCAATGCGGTAGTCCACCCTCTACCATCTAGTTGTACGAAGTGTCCCTGGCTTCTGAAGCAATGCAACGGTGAAGGTTTTCATCTTGTGCGGACGGGAACAATGCCATATATGTTTACCAGAACTCAGAGTATTATATGATTGAACTACAATGCAATATAACCAAGCATATTATCGTAGCACAGGCAAATTTAGACCAAAATGTGATTCTAATTGCCCCCCCCAGCTGTCTCACGTTTAAGAGGATCTAACCTCATCATTGGCTTGTTCCACGACCACTTCATCAAAGACCACTCCGCGACGAACCGGGTACGCCGACTCGACCGGGTTGAGGTCCGCGATCCTGAATGGCCGACATGAGTTGACAATATAAACAAAAGGGCTTATAACGAAAAACCACTGACTGGACGTTAAGTGACGATGTAATTGTGCTCGAAGCGAAAGCATCGTGGACCTTAAAAGGATGATAGACGATTGCGTGGTAGTAGAGACCAACCGAACCCGCCTACCAATGGACGGTAAGCTACAGCTGTCGGAATTTCTTTAATGAGCCCATACCGCTGTAGGGTGGTCCTGGTTCGAGGGAACTTCAATTGCATCGTTGAATGTCAGCTCTGGGGTTGCAAGGGTAGTTCCCTTCGCTGCTTGCAGACGCTCCTTGTATTGTTGACGAGTGAAGTGTTTGCCATTCACCGTGATGCGAGCGTCGTCGGCGACGAAATCCTTGAAGGCGGTCTCAAATTCGGCGTCGGTCTTGGCTTTGTAGATTGCCGACAAGCTATTCTCCGTCCAAGAGACGAGATTCGGGATGACTGGTCCGGGTCCAGTGTGTACCATAGTGGATTCTTTAGATGAGAGGGTGCGTTAAAGATGCTGGGTGTTCGTTGAGGATTTCCAGACACGCCGAAGGCATTTATACTGTCTATCCACAGCCGGATCATGGACAAACCTACTGCGGCTGCATTCCAGTCTGCGAATGACAGAGGTGGTGGCAGCACGGCCATGCAGGGCGCCTCGCTCGCTAGTGATGGCTCCCCATCTACGGGCATGGGCTGTACAAGATACAATGTTGAGTAGCGATCAGCATTGAAATACAACCCAGTGCACATCCGGGGGTGAGACAGGCCGAGAGGAGTCGGGCCAAGGCTCGCGCTTGCACCTCGTCACCGAGAACATCTTAGTCGTCGGAGTGATGACACCTGACAGAATGACGCTGCGACAATAATGTCACCAGAATTTTTGGGGTGAGACACCTTCAAGTTGCTGACGTTTCTCGTTTACCTAGCCAAAGATGTACTACAGGGCTATTGATGTGATTTCGCAACAATCAGACGCCAGTCTGTCAAC
>NW_012133249.1:37662-91456 GCF_000313525.1 Fibroporia radiculosa | reverse complement strand
GGGGGGGGGGAGTAGCCAAATTCTCACTTTGTAAGTAACTAGATTGATTGCCTGGCAGCACGAAATCGTTGTGACGTGGCAACTTCAAAGTTCATTTCTCTGATGCTACTAGAGGGTTGAAGGACGGATCATTACATGGCGTTTTTTCGTCCAACACGGACATCTGATACCTGTAGGAGCGAAGGTTGAACGCTGAACGTTTAAGCTTGGATCCCGTGTACATGGCGCCAGCAGCCCGCAGGAGCCTACTAGCGCCACCGGACTGAACGGAGACATGGAAGGCGCTTACTACTGAAGCTTGGTCGCTCCACGACGGAGAATATGTGACAGGGCAGAGATCCCAACCACCGGTAGCGTCCGAATTGGCTCATCTTCACGGAGGAGGAGCGGCTTAATTCAAACCACGGCCACGGTAGTAAGTAACCATTGTACACTGAACTAGTAGTATCTAGTAGATTCGGAAATTAGAATAAATGATCATCGGGATCGGAATCCTTGTCGCCGACCACTACGAAGAAATGACAAATGTTCCTCGGCGGAGAAGGCCTATCATTTTGGAAGAGAGGGAGGGCTAACCCTATTCAGTCAGCACCCTTCCGATGCCTTTTCATTGCGGGGAAATGATCATTTGTTTGTTGTGATCGATCTTGAATCATGTTGCGGCGGTGGCAGCGATCGCGGTAATTATTACACCGATAATCCTTGCAGTGAAGACGTTGAGACGTGGGCTGAAACAATAAAGTAGCATGACTTATTCTCAGAATCTCAAAGCAAAGTACAGCAACATAGTGATTGATTACGATCATATCATAGAATACATGCATCCATAGTTATATTTGTGATCAAGAACGTGTGGTGATCCATTATACAAAGAGCAGAACGATTAAGTCCTCAAACAATTTCATGCTACAGTCGCAGTAGGGGGACGAATAGGACTGGTCTCGGTCAGCACGACCTGACTCAATGTTGACACCCGACGGTTCAAAGCAGAACCATCCTCAACGATCCTGATGCACTCAATCAGCCTTCGCCCTATATTCGCAGTATTGGACTCGTGAAATTAAATGCTTACGTTACATTCAAAGACGAGGTGACAGTTCTTGTGACAGGAGCCCCGAAGACGAGATCGCGCTCAGCAACGGTAACCTTGAAGAAAAGACCGACACTGCCAGCCTGGAAACAATCGTTATAGTATCTGACAAGCTAAGAAATCAGATAAACTTACTTCAGCGGGTTCATTCTCATTCTTCGGCACCTCAACCGAATCAGAGAAAGACACCTGCGCCGAGCCCTCCAAGAACTTTTCTCCTTGCAGAAGGTCCTTGTATTGCGCACGCGTTAGATGCTTGCCGTTGACAGTGAAAACAGCATCGTCGGCGAGGAATGCATTGAATGCATCATTGAAGTTGGCCGATGAGGTTGCTGTGTAGAGAGCAGAAACGCTCTCCTTGGTCCAGATCGCAAGAGGGGGGACTTCAGGACCTGGTCCAAGTATGACGGACATAGTGCGCGAGTGTTGTTTAGGTGAAGAGGGGAGTGTAGGATGGTGGATAATGCTAGGGATTCGAGGCCAGGTTGCAAATCCTTTATACCCCTGGGCAGTGCTGTGAGGCGCCCCTCTTGCTCCGGCAAGCCTGGCAAACGTGCACCGGTATGCTGCAGCACTGCGGGTTCCTAGAATCCCAATCATATCGAATGCGTCACTCTTATGATGCGCAACCGGGCGGCGGTGTTTACGTCGAGCAAATGACTCCTCACGTGGAGGGATTTTGGCCACTTCGAATGGCACGATGAAGGCTTGAACCGAGAGCGCAGTGTTCTTATAGCAAATGGCAATAATTTTACGTATCAAAAGCAGTGCCTGCTGGAGCAACTGTCAAGAAATGCCTTCCAATTGTATCATGGGGCACTTACTAATGGCGCGTCGACCCCAATTTGTAGCCCTAACACGTACACGAACTTAGACATTTTACCAGACACTCGGTGGCGGCGAGACTCGAGCGCGTCTGAAGGCTCCCAATCATTTGATAGTTCCGACTGACGGTGTACAAGCTAGTCCCGACTCGCCCCATGAGCGGAGCGCCCTTCAGTTGATACTCGAGCGTCTATAAAGCGCTCGACAGTACCCCTGCCAAAACTTCAGAGCGAACTTCGGACGCACGTCAGGAATTCGGGGGACCAAGATTCTTGTGAGCTAATCATTTCGCAGGTGAAGCGATAGCCAGACATAGGCCGCGCGGTGGGCTGCACAAGGATGCCTATCCGGAAATTTTCTTCTGACTCGATTGACCGCTCTTGTTGCTATCGCAATGCATCATGGAGCCGGTGAAGCTTAGAGCTAGGGTGAACCGCTCTAAACGTGCGAGAATGGACCAATATTCATCATTTCCTACCAGCGTTCAGCGAACGCCCTAGAGATGTTGCCTTGGCGTCAAGCCGGGCGGCTACTTTGAAAGCTTGTCTTGCGCTAAGATGAGGATTAGACTGACACACAGCGGACCCAGATTCACTGACGCTGTGTAGCATCACGGAGCTCTAGTCATGGTGTTGATATAGGACAAGGCGAGATGAATTAAGACGTCATTGGCGTCATTTATGACGATGACGACGGTAGTAAGCTTGTCTTGCGCTAAGACCGTCTAGTGGTATGATATGAGTTCGGATTGATCATCGCGCCTAAAAGCTACGCACCAAGGTGTCCATTCGCAGTACTGAACTTGCACGAAAAGGTAAGCATTCAAAGGCTAGGCCACATCAAAACAAGCCACAGCTTGATGACCAAGAAATTTAAACATGCACATGCCACGCATAGCTGCCCGCAACAAAGGGAGGGTTCGCGTATATTAACCGCCGATTTCTTTTTGAACGAATTCCAGTTCCTCCTCTGATTTTGATTCACCTAGAAGCTCCACTATGATACCTACGCTGTCATCGATGCTCACTGTTGAGCCCGCAACGCTGCCACTGACTACTCTCCTGAAAGCCTGGCCATCAAACATTGTGCCTCCACGGTTTCTCGGAAGGCCCAAACAGGACCCACCCATCGACGTGTGGCTCGCCAAGATTGCTGCGGCCTGCGCCGCACAGAAAGTTCCGTCCAGACTCTGGCACGAAGTTGCCCGGCACTTTATGGGCAAAGAAGCGCTAAGAAGGATCGAAGACGTCGAGAAAGTAATGCGCTGCGTCTACGGTGAACAATGGAAATGGAAATGGGCCACATTCGGCGTCGCAATGAAAAATATGGGTTGTGAGTGGTGTTGATGAATACGGAATGGTTCGTGATAACTGATGTGGAGGCAATGATAGGGGGCACTGATTCCAAGAAGACCGAAAAAGTGAAGGTGCAATGCAAAGCATCCGGAAGTTGGTGGATCATAGGCAGGGCGGCCGATCAAAGCACTGAAGCTAAGACAAAGGAACGTCTGCCAGATATGGGACTTTGGCCAAGAACAGTACAGTGGCTTGATCCTCGTCCTATGGCTGCTCCACAAAAGGATAGTACGAAAGCAAGAGGCACTGTGGGGCTAGGGAAGCCCGCAAAAAAAACCGTGAAAAATCGCTTCAAAGGTGCAGACGACCACAAGAGGGGCCAGTCTATTCTGCCACGATTTTTGATCAAGTCGCAAGTCAGTACTCCGTCAACACTACCTACGACAATCACAGTTCAGATTCCAATATGGCTCCTAGCGGCGTCAGAAGCACTTTTGTCTCTCGCATCCCAGCAATCAAGCGCCATGTCTGTCCTTGCTGCTATTTTGATCGCTGTGGGCTCCATACCGACATTACCAGTTGTATCGGCAGGAGGTACAGCACACGCGCTTGGTTCCATAGCAGTGGGGCTTGGAGCATTATTGAGGGAGAAAGCATTGCTTGACGGAACACGATAGCAGCATCCTGCTCGGGTTGCGTTTGATATGTTACTTATTATCGTGCTGGCAACATGCCCTAAAGTGTACGGGATACGTACAAGGTTTAAATCGAGTTGAAGTTACTTACCATACATCAGTATTATGGACGCCCGATGCCATTACTTCGAACACCTAGAAAGGAGGCAGTTTGACTTTAGGTCCGAGCCATTGACCGCCCAGCTGTTCAAGGATGCGCGTGGTGTCATCAGACTCCCGCAATCCAGGTGGCGTTGGCTCCGCAGCCAAGCTGTCACTTGTAGTCAATGCCATTGCATCGGGCGCAGTATTCGCCGAAGCCCTTTTGGCAGTAGGAACCTTTCGCCCATCGAGCCACAAGCCGCCATGAATCAGCTCGTTGCTCACAGGAATACCGATGCGACCGCATAGACGCGTGAAATAGGGTGGGAGCGGTGCGCCGACTGTCAACCTCAGGCGCTTTTGCGCACCGCTGGGGCGGTAGCGCTGAAGCGGAACGATGAATCAGGGGACTGCGAAATTCATATATGAAAATGTGACCCACGTAGATGGACAGCTGAGAGGCGTGGAGAAACATGTGTTTATCCGGTATTGCGACTACGTCGGTGATTTTCCGAGATAGCTTCGAGCTAGCATAGAGTGTATCGCCAAGTACGGGCGCTGGGGCGAACGATAACCTCATCAAAACAAAAACATTGATAGACTGGAAATACCAACTTTTCAAATTCTCAGCCATATGAATGCGGAGCTGATGCTTGAAACCTGTATATGGCCGCAGCTTCACGAGGCTGAGCGGTACTGTTGGCTAGTAGGTCGGATGCAGTGTAGGTAAAGAATCCATCTAGCTGAAGTGATTACTCACAGAGGACGCAATTAGCTCCCAATCCGTTTCCACTACTGCTCTCTTGTCGACCTCTTGTACTTCTGATATTGATACTCGGCCACGACTCATGTACAATGCGCCGCGAATTGTTCCCGTTCTTCCTGAGAAGGAAGCGGATCCACCCCTGACAACCGCAAGGTAAGTTTTTTCGACGACATGTGTCCGGAACTGCACAGCAAGGTCTCTTGCGTGTGTCGGAGTGAGTGCAAAGGCGAGAGCACCAGTTGTATTCTATCAGATTGAGGATGGACTCAATATCATGACATGAGAGCTAACAATTTGAACTCACTTTGTCAAGGCGGTGGATAGGTATTGGTTCGTCGGCTAATGAGAGGCTCTCCTTGAGCTCTACACACGGCGGTATCAGGTTGCAGCGAATGTGCTAAAGCAATATACGATCTCACCGTCCATAAAACTATTCAAGTCGTTCTTATCACCCTTTTGAAAGCACAACTAATATTAACCAACGCAACCACGTTTCTCCACTTGACAGACCTCATCGTCTTTCCTGTTGAATTGACACACGATTCCAGCAGGTTTGTTCACTACCAGTACTCCATGATCTAAATAGAGAGCATGTCGGGGCCCGCTAGATATTTTCCGTACCCATAGACAAGTACGACGCAAGGAGAAAGCACGGGATAGCATGCAATTTTGTATCGCTACCAATGAGCTTTGCGCGAGGTAAAGGCGATGGGTTCCAAAAGAGGCAGTTGGGAGCATGTATTTGGTTGTATTTGCGGTCTGACAAAAGGGGAACTCAACTCCATCATATATAACTTCCACTAGTGGAACAGCGTCGCGGCATTAGTAGTGTTGTGTGCATACTTTCACCTTATTCATGCTGTATTCTGTCACCTCCTTCCGAGCAGCACATTCGACATCGCAGATGTTTATTACATGGCTATGGCAGTGACAGCATACGTACGCTTTGAGGTTTAACTCCGCAGCCCCAATTTGTACAGGTACTGTAGTATCTGCTAGCGTGCGCATTACGGCTGAAACGCTGGTTCTATTTCTTCTGAGATTCACTGAGCGTAATTTCTCATGGCGGACCTTCATGCCCTTTATGCAAGCAGTGTGGTTGAATGAAAGCGGAAGGGTTCGTGCCATGCCGTCCATCCCGGCACGCCTCGAGCTGATGGCCAAAGAGTGGTTTACACGCGGAGTTAACGCTCCGACGCTCCTAATGTGTATTCTTCGGGCTTCAGCTCTGTCTTCGGTCTTTCATCGCTTGTCTCGCTCGGAGCAAAGCTTACATTGAACAAGGCTATTTTCACTCGTCGGACCCCCATGTTCGCCGATGTAAACACGGTCGGAAAGCATCCGCGAGGGATTTTATCGACTATTTTGCCGCCCGTGGTGATCGGGCTTAGGCTCATGGCGCCAAATTGAGGATATATATATGCGCAACACCCCACGCTTTGGTCATTGCGCATAAGCATCCCAAATCTTTCGGCTCTATCAGCCTCTCTAAACTTCACGCTCATTACCTAGTCGCTCCTTTGCTATCAGCAATTTTCTCGCTCCGTTTTCTCATTCACAATGTCTCGTGCCGTGTTCTTCACGTTCTTTACTCTGGCTTGCATTTTCATTTCCGCTGTACACGCGCTTCCTGTGCCAGCTCTGGACAAGCGCGATACCTATGAGGGCCGGGTAAAATTTTTATCACCAGTGTTAGCTCAGGCCACTCATACGACGTAGGGCACTTACTACCAAACTGGCCTGGGTGCTTGCGGATACACTGACAACAACAGTGACCCAATCGTAGCCGTCTCCCACCTAATTTACGGGGATGGGGGATATTGCAACCAGGTGCGTGGCATTCGCTTCTGTACCAGTCGCTCCAGCACTTATTAAGTTGCTTGTAGTGGGTGCAGATTACGAACACTGCTAACGGTGTGACGAAGTCTGCCCAAGTTCGTGATAAATGTCAGGGATGTGGCTCATCGGATCTCGGTAAGCTAATTTGGACTATGATGACTTGGCGGTACTGACTGCAATCCTGTAGACATGAGCCCTTCGCTGTTTCAATCCCTCGGAGCGAGCTTATCTCAGGGCGTCCTGCAGATTGACTGGGAATTTTCCTCCTAAAATTGCCGTCCAGTAATTTCAGTAATGAAATTCAAGGCTGTAGTGTGTCTGTCATTCTCACTTTCCTCTGATAAAGAGCCCGAGCAATGCTAGCGGTTTATGGTTTCTACCGTTGTGTTTCTGTAGTGTAATATCTGGTAATTAGTTTCGGTCTGTTGTTGGCCTCACATGTATAGTGTGGTATGTTAGTGTATTGGTTTTGTATCCCATTCTGATCATAATTATTCAACATTCTTGGGGGTTGACTTTATCGGTGCATCTTGTGCATATAGACCTTTATGTATCTTCCTCTGGTGCGAACAAAACGTGGAAGGGTTGACAAAGCTATGGCAAGCCGCACATCCAGATTGTGTGTATGTAATATGCATGCCTGAGCTCATCATTTTGAACTCTGTGGGCCTGATATAATTTAAGATTGTCAAGTAAATATGTATCCCCTTTGATCACAAGGTGAGATGGCCGAGCGGTCTAAGGCGCCAGACTAAGGTAGTTACCCTGGGTTTCGGACCCTGAAAAATCTGGTCCGAAAGGGCGTGGGTTCGAATCCCACTCTCATCATCTTTTCTTGCTCCAATAAAGTATTCTGTTGCTGTGAATTTCGTTCGGAAGAGAGGAAGTTGCAATTTTACGGTCCCATTTGCATCGAAGGTCGATTCGCGCGATCAATACACGAAGTATTCAGCGGGCGTCTATGTAGGTCCCATGTTCGAGTCCGTGACGTGCACTATTTTCCGACAATCGTGCTTAGGTGATCGCTTTGTTGAAGCAATGGCTATTACCGTTGCCATATATTCCATTTGACATCTGAGTGGTTCTAGTTCACCCGACAACGAGGCCATGCCAGGGAAGATACGTGATAGTGTCCTGTTACCATGTTCATCGTCATACTAAACTTGCACTACTTCCAATCACAGACCGGGATACCATACAATCAGTACCATCCTCAGGCTCTTATCCGCCTCTTTCCTCGAATCAAACTCCCCAGTCCACTCCCAATTCGAGCAATTTCTTCTTTTGACTCCCAGATTGGTAGGATGATGCAAAAGATTCCACTCATGGCGACCCATATGCTGGTACATGGGATGAGATGTCAGATGGGATCATGGCATGGGAGACACATCAATAACTCACATAGTACACGCGGTCCAGAAGGTATAAAACTGTCTGCTAAAGACGTAATGCGAGAAGAACATCGGGAGGGGAACTGAGTGGTGCAAGGACCATAAGCGATCGAGGCGATTCATAGGATGGGCACCTACCGATAATAGCCACAATTGCCGTTAGGGCGAGTGAATACCAGGCAGCCCTCCGGAAAACGCGCTTGAGCTCTGCTCTGCTGAACGTGTTCTTTCCCTGGAGAGGACCTTGTTCAGCGGATTGGACCTCGTCGATTATGTCCACCTTCTCCGAACCCTTCGTGTCAGGGTCTCTGGAAGGTTTCTGCTCAGCAGATACGTGATCCATAGATGCATTTGAATGCGACTCAAAATCTGCATCATCATAAATCGCGATCGCTCGGGTGCCAGAGAAGTCATAATGAGCCGGTTCTGTCGATAAAGCAGAGTGAATGTCAATAATTAGTCTCTTGTTCATATGCTTTGGAGACATTAGATACTCGCTACTCACTTGCCAGAGAAATCAATATTGTCAACACGGCTGAAAAGAGTAAACCGGTCAATCCACTACAGACGGCCGAGTAGGGCTCGGCAAGGTTGGGGATATTGATGGTCCCTGGTGTTCAGTTTCAGAGTCAAACACAAATGGTTCTCTTATGACATACCAAAGATCTTCCAACATCCTATCATCCATGCGAGCATACCGAGAATGGCTCCCGTGATGGCTCCGACTAGAACAGCGACCCTCGAAAGTTTAGACCATGTCACCGTGAGGGCGATAGGGAATACGGCTGGACTCAATACCACGCCTCTAGCAGTAACGAACGTTCATGATCTTATAATGAACCTATCATTCAACCGAACTTACTGTACATAGAAAAGCTGAAAGAACGTTAGTGAAAATGTTAAACACTAAGAAATTTGCGGGGCTCACCCATCCAAGATCGATGTTCACTGCATTGAGCTGACAACGTATATCATGATGTCACGAAAACTTATTTCACGAGCGCAAATGACGCACTATGGTTGCCCAAGTACCCGCCCAAACAGCCCAAACACATATCGCGTAATGCGAAACACGGACGAGTTCTGCACTAGTGGCGTTCGGTCGAAAGTATGTTCGGTAGACACTGAAACAAGACGAATGATAAGATGTCAAGCGGAACGTCGATGACAGAGAAACTTACTCATAAGCACTATCAAATTGAATACAATCATCAGAAACTGTACAATAGGGCCTGAGCCCGATTTCAACTTACAAGAGGCTTGAAACGCCGATAAGCTCCGAGCTGACTGCAGATGTTACGGCCATGCTGGACATACAAATTAAGTAAATATGATCTCGCAATACTGCAACAAACTCACAACACCACAAGCAGGATAGCAACGGCCCCTCCTTTTCCCATAACCACTGCCGCTGCCGCAGGAGCAACTAGCCCTGCACTCGTCTGAGATGCAGATAGAGGGTTTGGATATGTGGGAAAGGCCGGCTAGATATGAAAATATAGGTTTATCGTTACGTTCGCATTACCTGGGGATCACACTGACATTATTGAGGAGTGCACGAGCAGCCAAGCCAAGACATGAACCAAAGGCCCAGGGAACGGCAAACCAAGAAAGGCCACCGAGCATCTAGGAACAAACGTGACTATGTAAGAATAGTCGATTCAATCATGGGCTCACATATGCCTTCGTCGTAGACTCTGGCGCGCTAGCAATAGCCTGTAAGGTTCCGTCATTCCGACATTGAGAGAAAATCGTATGCAACAAAGTCCTACGCGTTGCCAATACCCTGCGAAGCGATCAGAGTCGGAACATATTTAAAGAGACGATGACATACCTTGATCACAGAAAACACCAGCGAAACCTGATGATAATTTAAGCATCATGCAGCGCATTCTGCGGACAGTGCCTACCTGACAAGATGGAAGCAGCACCAAACACCAAGCCTTGATTAGACTTCATCGTCAAGTAGCTTCCGTCTTGATTTCCTTCGACAGGCGTGTCTATAGCAGCTTGTACTAGAAGGTCGTACACAACCCCAATACTTCCAGTTGCAGGTGACGGGCCACTGCTTAACAGGTTAGCAGATATCGAGTTCGAAAGTAGTACGCTTACTAGACGTGCCCCACAAATAAGTATATCACGATGAACAGCACAATCGTATGCGCCCAGTCACACATGAAAGTTGCACGGAGGCCCCCAAATATAACATACACAGCGATCCCAATCGGCAAGAGAAAGCATGCGGCGATAGTGTTCATACCCGTGAGCGCATTGACAGTTGCGGCACCCCCGACTGATGATCAGGATTAGGCTGCATAAGATAGGCGGGGGAAGGCACATACGCAAGAGAGATCCACATACGACGAGCAGGCACAGGAAGGCATAGAAAGTGAACAGAAGATGTACCCCTGTACCGAAGCGCACTTTAGCAATCTAGACGAAATGTCAGACAAATTCGTTTATGTTAACGTGTTATTTTACCTCTAGAAAAGTGTGAGCCCCGTTGGCATTCATCTTAACCTTGGCGGCGACCATAGCGAAGAAAGCAAGTTGGATGGTACCACCGACACCATACCACCTGCATATATAAAATCGTTGAATTGGAGTAAATGTTGCAACGTGTCTGAATCATACCACGGGCCACTCACGCCTGTAGAAGCAGCAAATAAGGTCGGTACCATGTTTAATACCTCAAGTGCAGATCGGGGCTTACCGAATGTGTATGCCGTCGTGCTAGATTGCAGGAGTGTAGCACTCCAAGTCCACGCGCTTACACTGCATTGATGAGAGATCAGAAAACATATTCAGCTTCTGAGGGATGCCAACCGATCACCGACATGCCACAGCATACAAGTCCAGGCTGATAAAAGTGAATGAGGCATGTGGTCAACTCGTAACAGATATTCTCACCTTGATACTCCTTGATGCACTCTGACGGGCTAACTAGTTGACATCAAGTACATGATCGTGCTAGTGGGAGCTTACACTGAATTCTTCGGAGGACGACGGAGAATACTTGGAGAACTTGGATTGAAGCGTCGTCAAACAGAGCATCAAAGCCGCGAAGAAGAATCCGACGCCTGGTTCATAGGATCGGATGTTATCAGCTTTGAATGCATTCGCTTCTGAAGCGCATACCGACAACCACGCCATATCCAACGCTCACGTCTTGATTCGATTTAGGTTGCTTAATGTAAGAAACTAGTATCATACTCACTTAGGAGGGGTTTGAATTCGGATACACCTGTTTGAGACATCCTACAAAGCGACGCCGGATTTGCAGACTCGCAGACAATCAAGTCAGTTATATAGTCATTCAATGTGCCAAGATTCGGCAGACGATAAGAGCCTCCACCAGGATTCGGAGTCTAGAGTGCCAGGCGCTATGAAAGATGTCTGCCATGAGCGAAGCACAGATAAGGTTTGTTTGTCGTAGAAGTGTTCACGCGAGAACTGGTGCACATATGGTGACTTGAGCTAAATATTCATAGCAAAGTGCAGCCCACAGTTCAGCGTAAAAGTCTGCTGCGAACGTTAGTCCATGGTACTGCGTATCTAGCGGCGATTCTCACATCATTAGTTCAGCACAATGGCACACACAAGCAGATGGAGAGTTGAGTGGGGCGAGATAAGTACGTGCGAGAAAAATTTGGGTGCCGAAAAAGTGATATGACGAGGACTTCCGTCGGAACTAGTGTGACAAGTTAATCCGCATGTGCTGACAATTCGCTCGTATATCTCTGCACTCTGTGACCAATCCAGATTGTATTCATTGACCGAAGCCAGCCTTTGAGTCATGATTGTACCATTTCCATCATCCCTATGCGAATGGTGGGCGGATGTCATGTCAGTCAACGTTAACAACGTCAGATTATTGTGCAATTGCTGCCGCACCATGCACAAATCGGCCGCAAACGATTGGAGCAGAAATATCGAGTCTGACACGAGCCTGAAGCAGTGGTTCCGCATGGTTTCATCGATAGCTTTATCAAGACGCCAGTGAGTAGCGGGTTAAGTCCATGAGCGTTGGGGAGGATACATAAGCGCGTGTGCAGAGAGACGGGCGCGTAATTCAAGTTGTTGAGAGCCTGGCGTAATAGTCTAGTCTGATTCACCTTGACAGGACTTCAATTTCCCTTTTACTCTCCCTTAATCGGAATCCAGGTAATTGAACCTCCATGTCGCGGACTCTGATCAGTTCTTGCTGTTGGCCCTTGAACTGCGCCTTCTGGACCCAGAATTGACTGAGAAGACTCAGGCTGACGTTCGTGAACGTTTTGTTTCGGCCATCTAGCCCGGGCGTGGTATGTCTTATCAGGTACTGTAATATCATCCTGGGATTTTTACTGCTATATGAGGCAGCATACTGAAGTGTATGTAACAGAACTTCCATGCTCTCGCCCAACCATCGCCGTCTTCATCATGATGGCTGCTGCCTAGTTTAGCTCAAGGTTTCAGCGCTTTTACATTCCGCTCCAGACAAGATACAATTCTTTGAATGCCTCAAGGACGGGTTTCTTAAACCTCTGCCAAACTTCAACTACCGTGAGGACTTGACACGCTCACGGGCTATCAGCTGGAGTTTTCGCTTGACTTCCTATACATACTAGTGAACAATCCTGGCTATCCCTGTTCAATAATCTGTGTCATGCATTCAGCGAGCATTTTCTGGGACCTGTGATTCTTCCTTCCTCTTCGTTTTGAGTTTGCTCCAGCAAGGTATGCAATAAATGATATGCTCCCGAGGCTGTGCTCTCATCCGTGATAGTTTAGCTTGTTGGTGACAGTTTCCTTGCGCCTTCTCCATACGACTTTTGACACCATAATACATACTTCACGCAGCCGGACACCACGCTGTCGCCGCTGTCCTGTGCATGTGGTCCAGACATACCATGGACTGAAGTTCTCTTAGCCAATCTTCACATCAACTATCGTGAGGAAGAGAATAGAGGCGCAGAGTCTGACCGCGCTTATCATGCATATCCCTTGCGGAAGCATGCCGCCACGCTACACAGTTGCGGAATTTGGCAGTATATTGGTCTGTGCAGTGGGGTTTGGGAACACTCCCGCAGCGTGTTGACTAGCCGGGGCGAGTTAGCCCCCACTGCCCGAGGTCCCCGATATGCGTGTTCCATTGCATAGTATCTATGCCGTTTGCTTCGGTATATGTAACCCGTCACGGCCACGTGAAGAATGCTAGAGGGGATACGGTTCGTACCGATGAAATCCAACATATCTTTTATAATTATTCGCACGGATCAATGGTTAAGCCAAGGGACCGGAAATCAAAGAGTTGGGCGATTTCGTTTGTCCTCGTGTTGGATTGACAGGTCTGCTAGGATTCGAGGCCATCTTTGACGTACAACGTGGTGCAACAAACTTTTCAAACTTCTGTAGCACCCAGTGATTATTTACCCAAGACAAATCCGGGAGGGTATTCCAGATTTTAGCATCTAAGAAGCCATCTAGTAAGTAAGCAGGCTTCGCAGGACATGTGATCGAACATTACAACATGGTTCGGCGACCAGAATTTACGTTGACGTTGGCATGCGTTGTAAGCTTCGTTGTCTTCTTATCTCAATCACTTCCTTATTGACGCGCTTCGTCACTACCATACAGGAGCGGCGATTTGATCCACTCTCCGAGATACGGGCGCATGTAGCAAAAGTTGATAGTTGAGAGGCTATGTATGTATTTTTACGAGTCCCTGAACCTGAATTGATGTGCCGCACGACAATTGTCCCTTGATTTCACGGACTCTCACCATTTTTATATCCAAATTATAGTTTTTTGCTGGAGTCTCATGAGAAATTCGGTTACACGATTTGAATATCGGTCTGACCCGTTCGAATTACAAGGAATTGGTATACTGATACAGATACAACCTATACACACACTTGCCGGTACGTAAGCCCCGTCGAACCTCAAACTACAGCATTGGCATTCAACTCCGATACCATCTCTGCGATCTTATCGGACCGTGGAGCAACGTTACAAACGAATGGCTCCGGATGACTAATAGACTCGCATAAACAAGCAGCTTGAGGGATATGTCAATTTGATACACGAGAGCTCACCTGACAAACCCTGAAATGAATGCGGCCTGTGGCGTAACAGGGTCTCCACGGAAATCTGTTGTCTTGCTGATATCAAGGGTTGCTATCATATTCGCCACCACCAGCCATATGCTAGTGTCCGCAAATTGTTTTCCAGGACAAGCACTGAAGCGAAATCATGTAGTTGGCTCCGTACGCATCCATTGCTGACACTCACCGTCTGCCGAAACCAAATACCATATTACGTGGATCCCGTGTATCAGCAACATCATGGCTCATCTCCAGGAATCGCTCGGGGCGGAAGCTCTCTGGCGCAGGATAATGCTCGTGATCTTGTACCATAGCCCTGGAAGCGGAAATTCAGAAAGCCACCGACCACAGCAAAACAGGCGAACATACCAGATATTTGGAATGACCATAGAACCACCGGGTATATCATAGTCACGATAGCTGTCGTCTTGCATGACTTTGTGTGGAATACCTTCGTGCGAAGTCGGCATATGTGGCCGTGATAGCTTATCATAACTCACCAAGTGGTACTGGACAATTCCATCTGCGCAAAGGACAATGAGCTTACGGCACTGAGGAAAGACCTAGCCTTACCTGTATACTTCTCTAATCACACATTCCAGATATGGCAACGAAATTCTATCCTCAAAGACAGGGAGACGGTCGGATCCTACAACCCGGTCTACCTCCTCTTGAGCTTTTTTGTAAACATCTGGGTGCAATACCATCGCGAGGACAAAAGTAGACAAGACTGCAACGGTCTACAGGGCTCTTAATTCTTAGCCGTCTAAATCAAAAGGAGAAATTACCGTGTCTGTCGAAGCTATAGACTATCCAGTGAACATCCCGATGAACCAAGATAGAGTGCCAGACTCACCACCATACAGAACGCCCGCAGCGCCCTTTATGTCATCTTCATCTTCTTCTGTTGGAGACTTGCTGTTGATCATTTCCTCAAGTAATGATGCGGTGAAGCACGGGGATGCAGTACCGGACAACTGAACCAGTCAGTACGGTAGCATTGCCACCCAGCCGACTTAACATACCATAGCGTTTTTGACCATGTTGAACGGTGTGTCCAACATATTACGCACAAGTGCTCGGACTTCAAACGCCTTCCGCTTAAAACCTGCGCCGGGAAACCACAAAGGCCAAAGGGTCACTGTAGATTTATGGAGAGTCCATATATCGCTGTTGTAATAGACACAGAAAATGCTTACAGAACGGAAAGAAATCGACAAGCATGGAGCCTGGTCCTCCTGCTTCGACGGTTTCTTTTGCTGCGCTTTCAGCTATGTGGATATATTTGTCGTCGATGGATGTTACAGTATGCCCATAGGCAATCTTCATGATCATCGCGGCAGCAAACCTTGATCTCTCCGTCAGCGAAATCAATGGCATGAGACGAGTCTCACCTTCTAAGATGTAACCTAACATCGCCGGGGTTCTGGAGTAGTCCGGAAAGAAGAATATAAGTCTCCTTATATTGCAAGGGACGATAGCTCTTCAACGAGTCTTTGTTTTGGAAGGCGTCTGCGATCCATCTGCGGTGTTTGCGAAAGCGTTCGCCATATGTCATATGCGTAATGACATTATCCCAGCCCATTCTATGTGGATGTCAGCATTAGCAGAAGAAAAATGGATAAAGAGAGTTTTAGAATATAAAACTGACAATTCCGCGAGTAGGACAAATCGCGGGCGATAGGAATACTTGGAGCTCTTCTTGTCCAGAAGATCCTGCGCCACTTGAAAGGAATTGATTATTATGGTGGGTGTGCGGAACAGTTGAGCGAAGATCACATCGCCTCAAAGTCTGTGTTAGCTACAGAGCTGAACACTGCATACACACATCTCACCATATTTGGAACTCCAAGATGAGAAGAATTTGTGCTGGTTCTGCAAAGGCAGCTGGTGCACGTTCCCCAGAAGAGGGACAGCCTTCGGACCTGGCGGAAGTCGAAAGTCAGCCCTCCCCTTCCTCCATGGGCCAACGGACGACAGAGTATAAATCACTACGGCGACGACGACGACGACGACGACGTAGAGGAGTCGCGGGGTATACTCCAAGAGCTCCATGGTGCAGGCAGAGGGGAAATGGATGCTCGACTCATAGTCTGGTACTGCAGATCTTATAGGCCACCGAGAGGAATGAAATTGACGGCGGACCTGGCGCCGGGCTATCGCGTACTACGAACGTGAGCAGTATCGCATGGTAGCACCAGCTGGACAGCGAGCGTCTTGCCTTGCGCCTAATTTGAGCTTAGATTGGGATCGGAATCAACCAAACGTGGGTTATCCAGATGCCTGTCATCCGTAAAAATGAAATATGGAGCCCAGATGGGCTAGTCGGCCCGATACGGGTTATTGTGTATGGCCGAAGTACTGTACTTCTATGGCTTCGCGGCACTCAGTGGTGGCCATCTTAATTCCGAGAACCTCCCGCACGCATATGAGCGGGGCACAAACGATTGGCCATGCTACAGTATTCATAAGCGGTCTTTGAGAAGCTTCCGCTTCTCTATGTTGAGTCCTGCGCGGCCGGGGTCAGTGAAGGGAACATGGGCACGGTGTGAGAACATCCATACGCCGTTACATGGATCACAATTGAGTCGTTTCGGATATGCTTCTGGCAAGGCCGATCCCGATGAATTTCAGCAGCGATAACTAGATGATCATTTATCATTCAGTCACTTAGGACTCACGACAGCGGGGGGCCATACAGCACTCACAAGCCCACTGGCGCTGGAAGAGCTACATCTGCCGAGGTCCCTCGGCTACAATTGTAATTCATCTCATTTCAAGAATATTCACAGCCGGAGCTCGGAGGGCAACTCACCTGGCCTTAGCGTATCACTGACGAGCGGCGGCGCTGCGAGTTGGACTGCGAAACAAGCTGGCGCCAAGTGACGGACCGCCGTCACACGTTATAATTTAAATGTCACACTCTGTTTGGACACCAATGTGCGTGTACGCGACGCCCACGGTACGGCTCTCGCGAGAAGATGAATCACGCCGTAGACTCAAAGCGGTTACAGTTTTGGTCGCCGTAAATTTTCTCAGATCTGTCTAATATTTGATTTCCTAATAGTGCATGAGCAGAGGTGTGACTTTCGTGCGCCACCGTGACACTTGATCAAATCGAACAGTCAACCCAGACCCGAAGCTCGATGGAGATGCATTCCACAACTTATACTCTCTTGGGACTAGAACTACTCGGTATGTCATCTGTTTCAATAAGAGCCGTACACTCGCTGACAATCAAACAGGGAAATTCGCAATCATAGGACGACCTTTCACAATTTGTTGCCAGCCGCGCCACGTCAATCTTTTCTGCCTTCGCCTCAGGCTTCTGTGTGGGATGAAGGCGAATAAGGGACCTGTCGTGAGACGTGTTCCCTGAAGTCGTCTTCCAACTTTCATCTTCAGAGTCAGCACTCAATGAAATTTGTGACTGAAATGTATCCGATAGTCTCGCAAGCGAGAGCGTGTGTCAATCGCAAGAATAGTCGGAGGGCGAAAATCGGGTTTGATGTCCGTTCGGAAAGAGTAGGCTATCCGTATCAGATTTTTGTTGGGTATTCATCGCTCGAGCTAACCAGGAATCCATCACTTGTCGGAGCGACTGGCTGGGATTCAAGTGCAATTCTCTCAACGAGATGTTCGTCCGCGCGCATTCAGCTTATATCCCATAGCTCCTCTTCACGTGGGAGACAGACACCCCCTGATAGACCTATGATGATGTCATGGTTCTGCACGTTGAGCACATAACTACACCTAACATGCGATATTGGCAAAATACCAGGAAGATGTGGAGGCTATTGCAGGACAAACGATTTTCCTTTTCTGCAGGAAGCTCGCGTCTACGGAAGGTTTGAATTGCAACATTGGCTTCGATTTCGTGCGCTCGTCCCCCTGGCGCTCCGATGACTGCTCGGATGCCAATGGTATGTGGTTTGTGCCTCTGCTGGCACAGTGAGGTGCAACTTGAACCGTGACAGTTCCTCTAACCCCCCCTCCCCGACAGATGGACCAATCGCACAATGTACAGAACATCTGTTAGACACACGCTCATTCTGTCCTTTTCTACGCCCATTGATAAGCGCGGCGCCGGTGTCGGGTCTTATAGGTTGCATCCCAACCCTAGAGGTTGCCGAGATGCCATTACCACGCTAATTTTGATTCCTTTGTCACATCCTTTCAGATGATCCATCCGCTTCCGAGAAAACTTTCATCGGCTTGTTCCTCGAGCCAAATTCTCATTCTGTCTATCGCCGATACTGCCGGTGCATTACCACATTTTCAAACTCCACTCACTAGTAGATGACAAGACTTCCTTACACAGGTATGTGTCCTGGAGCTCTATTCCTGTAATCACTCCTCCATTCAGCACAAAATGATATTGCGAATATATTTTACTTGCTATACGCGACGGGGTCTCCTACGTAAAGTCCAATTCGGAAGCAGCTGCCACTGTTTCGGAATACGCGATGGCCATCTTCGCACAAGGGAGGACACTTACGATCCTGCCACAATTGGGGTACTTCCTTTCACTATTTGTAGGTTCCAGCTGCCATTGTTTTACAAACAGATGTTCATCCCACAAGACTTGCAAATGAACTTGAAGACTGCAAGGTATGACTAGCGCTCCACCTGATTTTCACTGACAATGTCCACCATAAGTTCTGACGAATAGCCGAGAGTATATGGGCCTGGATCGGCGATGTCAATTGCCCAAGAATAATTGAGTCCGGATTTTGAGCAGCTGATCGCATGCTTCGCTGACAATGTTATCGACGAGACGCATCTAGTTCATATCTAGATTATCATCTGGACATCGGGCCATAACTATGTGCACGTTGATTGGATGGTCGAGACCAACAGTTCCATGTGCATGCGCCCTATTTACGTACGCCAGAACTATTCTGTAGCTGTCATAATCCCGTGGCTGCGTCCTCATGTATTCCGGCCGACTGTTCGCTAGGTTTGTCAGTGGGAGTGGCATGTGTGTCCCAGCCGGACACTGTATGATTGGAGTGCAGTTGGTCCAGCCCGGCGGGCTCCAGCACCGGTTCCAAGTATCGCAGACATGACAGTGCGATGTGATCAATACCTGCCAGAAGGCCAAGCACCCACGTTTCGCGCGCCTGCGATATCCCCGTGTGTTGAGGAGTGAAAGTCCGTCAAAATCCGTGGGCATGCGTATGAGATTTCCTAACGTGGTATGCCTCGTTGCACTCCTTTCAGCCTGCCCTCTCGAGTCTAGGAAGTTAGGCTGAGGAGGTGCAACATTAACCAAGACCGCGCGGACTGAGTCAAGTCCCGCGAGAGACGGACCGGCCATGGTGACCCTGACCGAATTCCCGAAGTTTTCTTTCAATAGCATTACTCCACTGCACCGTATTTATACCTGTCACCGGGCTACAGACTATTGTGAGTACTATGATTCTGTGGATTCCAATACAACTTTGGAATCCGAAGCTCAAAACATGTTGCACTGGCAAGGCTATCACGGGTGCGTCCACGTTCATACGACAGATCAACGGGACACCCATTCATGATATGAGATACAGAGTTGTTGCCGCGATGCCGGTCTAGGGAGCTCTCGCCGCTCCAGGATGCGGCTTCGGAATGACATAACCCTTGAACACGCTTCACGAGTGCGCAGGGCCATATCCCGGTTTGAACACAATTGAGGCGATCTAATAAACGCAACATTGGTGTGAATTCGTGAGTGGCCAACCCATCAGAGTCACCCTCTATGCCACGCTTACGACATGTTTCCCTGGGCGCGAATCGCCGCCACACGTCTATCACTTGGGCTAGACACCAACGCACAGCACAGTCTGCATGGGCGATATCTCGGCCGTCATTGATGTGATACTGTGTGTATGTGCAGGTCACCACGTGTCACATACACATGCATCTCAAAGTTCTTGATCAAGCGGATGCTCACAACGAGGACATGGTGAGGCGATCGGAATCATCAAATGTTCCCTGACGGTCTACCTAGCCCATATATGCAAGATCAGGTCTCTCAAGTCATAAAGGTAGCCAGACATTGGCTGCTTCGTATTTCAAAATCTGTGTCCTGTATGTATCGACGACGTAAGGATTATCTTCTTGCGACTCAGGGTTGCGGTTGTGGACAAAACGCAGTTGGCAGATAAGCGGCTTCGACGGAGCTATCGAAAGGCGCAGCGGCTTCTTCAACGATGTTGCGTGCTTTCTTGTCGTTGGAGTGGCGACCTGTTCGACCATAAAATCAGCCGAGGTCATCATTGCAATCCCATTTCTGCAGTCGTCTTCCTTTGTGTGTCCTTCAATCAGAAACACGTACATCCCGAAGGAATCTTTACATCGCCATCAGCAACATTGAAGATGTGCGAACACGAATAGTAAGTTCCAGAAGTCGCTCGGTCGGCTCTCGAGCTGATAGTGCTTCGGCTTTCCTCCTCTGTAGCATAGGCGACTACTATCGTGGCTGCCAGGTTAGTATCCCCTAAACACGCCACCGATCTCCCTGCCTATGTTGAGTAAATCGCATCAGCATTTCCACGGACGATACTATAGCGGAGAAAAAATCGACTGCAATTCCTCCGACTGTAAGACAAGTAGTGCACACAAGCACGGAAAGGGCGCTAGTTGTGGCTGTCGGACTGTGTGTTTCCTTTTTCGTTAGCAGATCAATAAGCTGATAGTTTGCACCAATTACGCACGCGGACGTAGGTGGTAACAGACCGGCAGAAAGTTCAGAACATGTTCTATACGCACCATCCAGATTGCCAATAGTTGTCGACCTTGCGGCATTGACCTTACACCCCTCGCCCTTTCGCCAGTTCCTCGTGACCAATATAACTTATAGGTGGGGATTGTACATCTGTTTGAGCGCATCATTCTAGAACACATGCTTTCCAAAGACCCCTTTCATGCTGCACTGTTTGTAGAAGATGTCATACCTGTATCTAGCCCACGCACCATTACGGATCCTAGGATCCACTGTATTTTATGTAAAGGTAAAGTCTAGAACTTCAGATATGATCATGAGGCACACCGATTGGAGGGCCTTGCTCGGGACTCGTCCGATGCACAACAGCTGATAAACGGGCTGCGTCCCGGCACCTGCGCATCAGGTCATCGAAGGAGGCTGCGGAGCAACGTAACACGCCGTAACCCAGTGACCAAGCTAGCGAGCCGCTCAGCCCCTTGATGGCGCCCGATGGGGGTCCGAAATGGCAAGCCCGCTGTGATTGCGGCCCGCCTTCGATGCCTTTTGCAGCAGGGAAGCACGACATGACACTACTGCCACTCATGAAAATGATGACAGGGATCTGAAAATTCACAACTGGGAAGACTCATCATGTCAGGACTGTCCCACCAGCAAGTACACCCGAACTTTGTTCGCATGGCTATCAGCGAGCAGCGTTACAAGGTGGAGGAGCTAACAGCCATTTGTTGCACCTGACGTCGAGTGCCATATTTTGTATCCACTGCGCGCTGTTCATCTGCATTCTAACACAGACATGCGGGTAGAGCAATGATGGCCCAGCGTCCTTGTCGTGCATATAACTGCGAAAGCACCAGCGATGAGAGACAGCACAACACGACTTTCGTCCACACACCACACACGCACTTACACTTTATCGCAATGGGCCCAGGACCTAAGATCAATCCCTCCACTCCGATCTCTTGGACAGAGGCGAGCATAGAGGCCATTTACAAAGCCACCACAGAGGCCAGCTTCAGTGACGCTTTTGACGCGTTCTTCGCCGAGCAGGTAGAAATCACCGTCAATGGCAGCCATGTCCGCCGCAGCGATTACAAGGCAGAGATATGGCAGAGGAAAGCAGACCAGCTTAGCGCGGGGGTCACCTTCAAGGATGTGGTGCAAGTTAATGCAGACGACAACAAGGTGGGTGCCGTCTTCATCCCCGATCGACAGCAATCCCAACTGAAGAGCTACAGGTTGTACAAGTAGGCGCGTTCTACAACGCGACGATCACCGACCATCTGGTCCACACCAACACAGTCACTTCCTCGTCGAACTTTACGTAGGTGGCCTTGGCATAATCATCCATGAATGGCAGTGCTGACTGGATTTCAGCGTCGAACAGGGCGAACTTGTGGTCTTCTCTGGCGAATCAGAGAGATCGCGAAGGGTAGTTGCCCTCAATGAAACACAGTTGTACGTCCTTGGGCGTGAGGGCTGAGGATCGAGGAGGCAGAGAATATGTGTATTGTAATCACAGGAGGATGGTGATCCACGAATGATTTGAATCGATCCATTCTTGATAGTCAGCGCACTGAGGTGGGAGCAGAATGAACCTGAAGCTTGTTTCCGCGACAATTGTTACACATTGTTACATGTCTTTCTTCAGTTACGTGCCACCCCTTGATTTAAGCAATGCCTCGGATTTGACCATACAGCATTTCAATGGTGCAACCGCGATCTGGTATAAAGACGAAAATGTTTGTTTGGTGGTCCACGCACGATGCTGGTTGCGAGCTGTACATACCAGCTGGCCCTGATCACCTGGGATATGCTGCCGATCACGATCGCGTCTAGCATGATGCCAAGATGAATCTCGTACGGAAGAATCTGAAAACTGTCTGCAGTACTACCGCCAGAGGCCCGAGAGTTATGTGAAGGTGAATGTGTCCATGGGCAAAGGCAAGTGAGTCCAGACTTGGGGTCGAAGCGCGGGCCGCCCCGTGACCGATGCTTAGAATGGTGTTCCCCGAGATGCATAATATTGATTAACATCACTTACATTATCATGAGACGCCTGCACGGCGGCAATGCGCAGCTCGCCCTCCCGGGATCCTCGAGCCGTACTTCGGTTTGCCTGTTGCTCTCCACCACCATGCTTGTGCCCGCCGGCTTCGTCCTCGCTCTGGCCACCGCGCTCGTGGGCGCAGTCCCACAGGCGAGGACCGTCACCTCGAGCGGGTTCACCATCACCCTGTCCCTCGTGCCGTCCATGCCCATCACCGAGCAGCCTCTCTCCAGCTCCCCCAGCGGCATCCCCACGCAGTGAGTCAAGCCACCTTCCCAGCGCCGCAGCGCGCCCGTCGCACTAACCTCCGATAGCAGCACCAACTCGAGCCCCACCTCGGGCACGACCACCGCCACAACTGTGACGCTTCCCGGGTCTGCCGCACCCACAACAACACTCACCTCCGCCTTGTCCGGTACCGTACCGCCGGGCACAGCGTCCAGCTCCACCACCAGCATACCCAGCTCCACCTCCCCGTCTACCACCAGCACGTCCGCATCTGCCACAACGAGCAGCTCAAGCGGCGTCGCACCTACTTTTCACGTTGGCGGGCAGTGGCCGATGCTGCTCGGCGCAGGCGCAGGCGGCGCTCTCGCATTCCTGGTTTGACCCTCTCCCTTCAGCTCCTTGCGGCTCGCCGGCGTGCGGACATAAGAGCAAGAAATGTACTATATTGGTGTTGTATGGATGTATACCGGCTCTAAGAGAATTATGCATAGCGATAGTGATAGCGGACAAGTCGAGAGGACGATACTGTACCAGGTACATACAAATAATTCACAAGTTAGGTATACTGGATATGGCTTGGTGGAGGTAGATGTGGTGCGTGATATCCAAACAGCGCATTACTTAATTAGTCTCGGGCGAGTCGGGAGGTGGGACTACCACCTTGGTCAGATTCAGTCTGGGTGGGATTCTGTATCGGTGATCCTGGCTTGGTTGGGGTCTCGATTCTGACCATGACCTCCCTGGGTCAGCTTGTTCATCCCGAAGAGCTGCATCATGTCAGTCGCGGTGCGCTACGCGTGGAGAAGACACTCACGTCTCGCAATTCTCGCACACTGAGCTTGTGGAGCTTAATGCCAGTGCCTTCACCCAAGGCAGCTTCCGCAAGGCCTGTTCACGTAAATTAGTGTCCCGGTACCATTGCGCTCGCAGTAGCAGCACTCACCGACTTTCGTCTCCTGCAGACGCAGCATTCTAGTAGAGAAAGGGCAATGTCAGCTCCACATCCACCACGCGAATTAAATGCGAGCGCATACCGCTCTTCGATCGTGTTGCGCACGACCAGACGCTTCACAAAGACTTCTTATTCTTGCCCGAGCCGGTGTACTCGGTCGTACGCCTGGGACTCTGCAGCAAAGTTCCACGCAAGATCCATACTGCATCGCACAAGATCAGCGAATGCGGGCTTAGAGCAGACGAGAGGGCTCACTTGATCACACGGTTGGCGGACACAAGGTTCAACCCCACTCCACCGCACTTGGTGCTACACGTCCGCATCTGCTCAGCACGCAGCGTGAAGGCACAGGTGCAGAGGACATGCCTGATGAGAATGATCCTGATCCCGCCCGCTTTCCTAAACTGTGCGAGTACGAGCTCGCGCGCCTCCCGGTTCATCTTCCCGTCGAACCGCAGACTACGGATCCCGTACCGTGCAAACAGGGTCTCCAGCAGATCGAGCATCGTGGTCCCTGTGGCGCGCACGATCAGCATCACGACGGGTATGGGAGGACACACGGGCGCAGCACGCACACTGAGAGAACACGATCGTCTTATCGCCCGTCGCGTCCCACTCCTGTAGCTGCTGCACGAGCGCGAGCATCTTCGTGCTCGGCTCCAAGTTGTTGTCGCCCCGCCGCCACGTCTGGATCAGCTGGTCGGACATCTCGCGTGGCTGCTCCGAGTCGTCCTGGTTCTGTAACAGTGCCTTCTCTCTCCCCTTGCCCTTCTGCAGACCCTTGCGCTTCGCCCGTATCTCGTCCATGGTGAGATCAACGTCCATGTCCTGGGCGCACACGCATGGTCAGCGACGAACGATGTAAATAAAAGAAGCCAACGAACGTCGTCGACATCGCTACCCACCGGCGACGATGCCTTACTCTTACCCTTGCGTTTCGAAGACGGCGAACCTGACAACAACTGCGACACATCTGGCAAGTCCTCGTCCTCGCTCGAACTGAGGTCGATCATCTCCTCGATTTCCTTCTGGCTAGGGCTGACTTTCTGAGGGTGAACGCGACCGGCCCTAAGTGCATTTGATGGAGTAATCCGACGACGTCCGTTTGCAATTTTGCGTACAGCGCTACGGACGTCGTCAGGGGAAGGTTCAAATGCTGACGCACAGAAGACGTTGGAAGGACGGAGATCCATCATCTTCTTGCATGTGGGGCCTTGTCGGATGTATATGAATCAAAGTACGGGTAACTTAGGGGCGAGAAACGCACATGGTCGTAAGCCTTTGGCAGCAGCAGTTTCAAACTCCTTCTCAATCCGAATATTAGTTTGCTCGTCAGCGTTGCCGCTAATACATCATCTTGAGCATTATGAAATTGTGTGAAGCACAAAAGATTTCCTCACAATTCACCATTGTGCTCAATAGGCGAAGCTGAGAGCACTTCCAAGCAATCTAAACAGCAGAAAGTTTGTCAATCCTTAGAAGTCTGTTTCGATATCGTCAGCACGCACCGAAGCATATCTCGTGCCCGCATCCAAGAAGCCGTCCGCTATTGTTCATGAATACTAAAAAAGTCATTTACAAGAAATTCACGAAGCGGTCTTCGTCAGGCTCACAGTCGCCGCACACGGGGCATGTCGGCTCCGGGTTGTCCGACTCGTCGTCAAAATCGAGTTCCGACGCCTTGGCACGCTCCATAAACCTGCAGGCGCTTTAATTTCTCGCGTTAGGAGTTTGACCAAGATCTCACTAACCTCTGCTTGACCTATTGGCAGATAGGAACGAACACCATGACATAAATGGGTCGTATGCCTGCATGACAACAGCAACACGCACCCCGGTAACCCACTTTGGCCCCAAAAGCCTGGTGGCGCGCGCCACCTCCTTGTCAGCCTCACTCCCCACAAGCATCGTAGGATCCTCGAAGCCTTCGGCAAGACTCTACACCAATTGTTAGATACATTTTACCACCAAAACCTCGCAGACATACCAGGATTAAATTCGGATGACAGCAGAGTTGGCGCAATCGGAGGATCAGTACCTGTAACATGAGTTAGGTCTACCATGCAAACGTCTCTGCACGGACACATACGAGCACCGCTGTATGGCTGGCCATGTCACCCCACATGTTAGATTACCACATGACGACACGCAACAGTCACACATACTTCTTGACAATCGTGTTGTTCTTGATGTACCGATTCAGCTGAATACGTGCACGCTTCTCGAAGTTGTCATAGAGCTTGTTATCAAAGATGAGATCTGCGCGCTTACAGCCATAGTGAACTTGAAATCATACCTCTCTCTCCTCGTCAGAGAAGTCCAATGTCACCAACTCGACATTCTTTTCAGGAAGCTGCAAGAGTGGTTCACCCTCCTACGGTCCAGAAAGTGATGTATTAGCTAGGGATACCTACCTTCAAACCACACACGCACAAGCTCAGCGTCCTTGGTACGCCTCATCATGATGGGCTTGAGTATTTCTTGTGCGCGCAAACCTATAGATTAAATTAGGGGTCAGAAATATCAGGAGTGAAAATGAAAATGTGCACCCGCAAGTGGCGCATCGTCTAGCTGCACTCGCGCAATGTGAGCGTTGAAGCTATCCCAGTCGCTGATGAATATAATATATCGGTCAACGTGAATCATCATGCACAGACACATCACGCACTTCCAAGGGCGGAAATGTCCAAAGCGCAAGAAACCGTAGATATCAGCTCTAGAAAAGATGCGATTAGCCAGCATACACGCGAACAATCGTGATGCATACAAAGTGTTTGTAATGGGCGTGCCCGTAAGACACCATCGGTACTTCGAGCGTAGCATGGCAACCGCCACGCTCGAGCGCGTTGCCCTAGTACACGTCAATTAGTACTAGTTTGAATAGGAGCCGATCCCGCTCACCTGTTCCGAATGAACTGCGCCTCATCGAGGACGACTCTGTACCACTTGTGGCGAGCTAGAACACCACTTTTTGCGAAGATCGTCGGATCACTGAATGACCGCGGGACATATCCAGCTGCACGGACGCACCTTTGGTCAAGTAACATCTGCAACTCTTTCAAGTCGTCCACATCATCCATAGGAAAATCCTGGTTGAGGGTCTGATACGTCGTGATGACGACGTCTATGTCACTCAGATCCTTAGCACTCTTGAGCTTGTCCCGCCCGTGGTGAATGTGTACATTAAACATTCCGTTTGTCTTATTCTCAATTTCCTCCTTCCACTGTTCCATGACACATCGAACTGAGTATGAGCTCAAAGGGCATAAGTACACAGACATACTTGGAGTAACAGAGCAGCAGGTACCACGATAAGGGTAGTACGGCAACTATCAGCCCCGTCAGGTAAGTTCATGGCCATTGTGGCAATCATTTGGACGGTCTTTCCTGTAGATATATGCGTGAGCAACATATGGAAAACACGGCTTCCGCAGAACATACCAAGACCCATCTCATCTCTGCATGCCAAATCCGCAGGTGACCGTGAATCAGGACCTAGACTCAGCTACAGCCGGAGGGTAAATACGCACGCAAGAATGCCGCCCTTGTGGGGGCTATTTCGTTCTTGGTTAACCATCCTGCACAATCAAGGCGATGAACTACACATATTATTAGGAGTAAAACATACACACACCAACTGACTCCAATAATTTGATGTGGTAACAGACGGACCTCCATCCCAGGCAGGAGATCTCTTTTACTGAGGGGTTGTCAGAATGCCGGGAGATAAAGCAGGAGATGAGCCCGTCTTACCTGCGAAGGCCAAGATGTTCCATTGATCCTCGTATGGTGACGCCGTGTGACGCATTGTTTATAGCGTCGGATACGAATTCGGCGATTCTGAATCCCAACATCAGCCATCTTACATACATGGGTCAGTATATGCGGACGAACATGGCGTTTTGGTCTGTGCCGCCACGGTCAATCGCGCGCACGTTGCTTTCTGTGTCATAGCGCAGAGAAAAAGTGCCAGTGGCGGACGGTACCTGACCCAATTGAGACTTCGAACCGCCTGCGCGGGGTTGAGAACTGGGGACTTGCGACATCAGTCGCACGTCTGCTAGATTGACGCAATCACGACGTGGGCCAGTTATATGAACTTCGCTAAGCAACCTATGCATCTCTATTAAATTTGCAGCACTCCACGCACCGGAAGATTGCCTGCTTCTGAGCTCGGCAAGATTATCCCTCAGCCTTCTCCTCTTACGACTCTCATCACTTCCAGAAGCACCATCCAACTCCAATTCTCTCTTCGAAATGACTGCCGGAAATTGTTGCCGCGCGAAATCGATCAGAGACTGACCCGGGGCTGCAGGCCGAACAGGCGGAGTGCTTAGGAGAGTTGGGTTGTCGAGTGCAGCGAGGACTCGAGAAGCTCGGGGGGCGGGAGGCGGATTGGGTGTCTGCGGTATGTTCGACATTGCTGGATGAGATGGGCGTTCTGAAACAAGGACAGGAAAGACAAATTGGATTTGGCCAGTGGGCCGACTTGGACGCGCCTGTGGCGCAGTAGCGCGGAAAAAGACTTTAATCAAACACGTGAGACGTGTCGCGTCACGCTTTAAAGCTTACAGCTTGAAGTCTTCCTCCCTCTTGTCGTTGCATTTCTGGTCTCCTTTCACTAAGATCGTATATCCAGCAGGTCGATTCTATTGGCACCTGCATGTTTTTTTTTTACAAGAGCCATAACAGAAGAATATCAAATAGTGTTGGCAGTGTCTGCGAAAAGTAGCAGGACTATCCTATCTATCCATTCGTACGTCCTCCGCATACGCAATGTTCAATTTGAAGCCGCCTTGGCTTTGGTGACAATTCAGGGAGCTATGTTACAGCGGCCTCTGAACAAACAGAAAATTATCATTGGCTCAGATTTGTATCTGAACTTTCCGATCTTATTGGAGATGTTCCGACAGACATGTCTGGGAATATCGCCGGGAGGTCGTGTGTCTTGTGGCTGGATGAGAACCTGCAGCGGACCTGGCTGCATGGGGGCCGTAAACGGAGGAGGGAGATAGGCATGACTTGAAGTTTGAAGCCTGAGGCGAGTGGCTCAGGCTTCAGCTAGTCGGCCGTACGTCCTCTGATGTGGCCAAGTCCTAACGGTGTCGGCGAACAAGTTACGATACTACATTCTGAAGACCTCTGATGACACATCATATAATAGTTATGACCTGGGCAGCCGTAGTCCTCCACAATGCCAGGTCGCAAAACGGAGCGTCCGGGTCGTCGTTGCGGCTTCCGTTCAAAACGAATAATCCAGCCCGTCGGAAAACTGCCTGCCCACCTTCGTCCCCCGCAGGCATGATAAGCAACCCATTCAGACGACTATCACCGTCCGAACCCACTACAATGGCAAAGCCTTTCTCGAACATGGCCCCCTCTTTGCTATCCAAATAGACATAGCCTACATGTACAAACCCAGAGCGACGAAGAAATTCTTTGGTTGTTGTCTCATCATCTGCGGATTTAAGTTGCAAATTCGACAAGCTATCGCTGAGAACTTCCTCTTCCCGGCTACACCTACTGATACGCGACTCCCCCACTTTTGGTGCGGCAAGCACTGCGACTTCGTTCAAGGGAGAGGTCGAGGTCACTTCTGGTGATTGGAACGATTTTAAATGTTCGCCAACTTCACCAATCGTTTGAGGCGATGTCAGCAGCGTAGAAGGAGTTATTGAGCCTGCCAAGTAGACGTCTGTTGCTGTCTGATCAGCTTGACTTGTTCGCGTGAGGTTGCTCCCCGGGTCTTGTATACGTTCTAGCGCAGATATGCTCAATGGCTGTACAAGCTTGCCAGCAGTGATCTCGGAAGGTGTATGATGCCTGTTTGTTACACATGGAACCAGCTTTTTGACGATTTTGATGAAGGGCTTTACTATTTCAGCTCTGTTATTAGGCTTTACTGATGCACTCGAGCTGGGCGTGGCTTGAGCGAGCACTAAATTGGGAAATGCTGCTGTGTAAATGATTCATTGGACTGCAGCTTTGCTAGGGCGGTATTGACCGGTGGTGTTCCCTTCGATTCCCGTGGAGCTTCTGCGAAGATCGGGATTACTGAGGTGGATCGGTCCGATAGAACTCCTTTGCGTTGTATTCTGACCTTCCACCTCGTACCCCATCGCTTCACTTCTCCGCTCAAACAACTCTACTTCTTCCCCGTCCCATATCACACTCCTCACAATCCCTCTAACTTGAAGTTTGCCCCCTTTGATCTGTCCAAACAGGAATCCTTCCGTGGCAGGAACTGCCTCGCAAACTTGAATCTCCCATAGGATGTCACTGACTCTCAGAGCATCCAAGCTTACCTGACCGACTGTAGCTGCCCATGACCATGATGGCGCGATGTACCCAGTATGGTCTGTGGAACCGCCTTGAATGCTCCATAGAAGGTCACTGGACAATGTTTGCTCCCAGAGCCCGGCAATGTATTGCCCCGGTCCCCACCACATTCCGAAAGTCTGTGCCACAGCTGAGATGGCTGGAAGTTTATCGGAGCGATCCGTAAGTGCTCTTCGCGTATATGTGGCGAGGACATCTTTCCAAGCTTTTCGTAGTGCATAGGCATCCTCCTTGGATATCACGTCTGGAGGAGTGCGCGACGCCATCATCATGTTCGGTAGCCTGGGAACATAACGATCCGACTGGCCATATATTGAGGCGCCGCCCACCTCTCTCATCTCGGGGTCGGTGATGTACTGGTACTGCAGCGAGTCTACGCAGTACAAGAGTGTTCTAGGAGACATGGCGCGTTCTTGGAAACACCAGGCCCGCTCATCCACAGGATTTCGATAAGGAGTATACGACCATGCATCGAATACGGAGATGGTGCCCAACCTCCCATCCGGGCACCAGAGCGGCAAGCGACGATCTTCTTCCATGGGATCATCTCTATCTTCCAGGAAGCCCTCGCGGACCCTTCGTGCACTGGCTGCTACAATCGTGACGTACGCATCACGATAAATATTGTGCATGCGTGCGATCTCACGCGTCTTGTCCTCCGCAGAGTCTTGCAAGATACAAAGCGTGTCGATCCATAGGTAACGCAGTTTGAGTTTATGCGTACATGTGATGGCGTCCCGGATAGTTTTAGGGAAGAGGCGAATGTCGAGTTCTTCCTGATATCTGGCCAAGTTCGTTGTCGTAGTGCTATGTGGTTGAGGCTCTCCCCAAACGTAGCTCAATGCCACGTAGGATCCCTGTCTGCCATTGGTAATGACAAGCTTCAGTTTTTGGAGATCCTTGCAGTCAACTACCCGAGTTGGCAGCTCGATGGGGTGCAGTTTTGGACAGGAAGGATGGGACTTATCGCATTCGGCGATGCGCTTGGAGGCCAGTTCAAAGGCCCTGTCGGAACCAACCTGCCACATGACGTTACGCCCTGAGATGCAAGCTGCGGCAGGGTCATCTATGTGCGTAGGTGAGCTTGATTTAAATTGTGATTTTGAAAGGGAAACACACCGGGCGAGCAGTAAACAGGATAAACATGCTCGTGATGGAGCATCTTGATATCCACTTTCAGTTGGGACTCATTATAGGTTATTCTAACCTCAAAGTCCTCATCATCGCCGGGCGGTCCCTTGCTTCCGTTCCGCGCCAGCCCATTAAATTCCACGATTTTCTCCCGAAGAATCCAACACAAAGTGCAGCCTTCCTCATCACCGTCTACGATCGCTTTCCACTTTTGCGTTGTGTAGGAAAAACCTTGTTCCGCTGCTAGTGCCAGCTGACAGGCGCTGAAAGTGAACACAGTACTTGAACAAAAGTCACACACTAATCTAGCAGAGCTGGAAGACATCGATGCTGTAGCGATCATGAGGCTTCTATCTTTATCACAGCGCACGGTGCATGCAACTTACCTGAGAAACATCAGACTCATAGGGATAGGAAAAGTGAATCGGACGAAGTCTGCCTCTCAAACCTGTTGCTCTTGGTCTATGCTGCGTGTATCTCGCGTGTGAGGCTGCATCCGAAATACGACAGCCTGGAGGCGGTGCGGCTCAGTACATGGATTGGTGTCATCTGACCTGAAGAAGCAGCGAAGACATCGGGTTGCATTCTAATTTCTTGGAGCCAAACCAGTGTCGTCGATATGAGTCCTGCGGCATAAGAGCTATTGTAGGTGAGATCATTTTGAGTGCCTAAATCATGTATATATAGGCCCCTTGATTTGCAAATGTCGCCGTCATTCAAGGGTGCGGCATTACTTGCAATATCTTTAAGAATAAGTTATGTTACGGATGTGTGGGTGCAATGGCACTACAAGCTGAGAAAGTCGATGATGATTTCCATATATCTCTCGCGCTCCTCCCAGAACGGTGAATGGCTCGAACCTTCGAATGTGAGCCACTTCGCTTTCCGTATGCCGTCAAACAACGGCTTGCATACCGAATCCTGCATCGGGTCGGCACGCCCGTTTACGACGAACGTGGGTACGAGGATGCGATCCAGTCTGTCAATGACAGTCCACTCATCGTTGTACTCTCCGCCGAACCTGATCAGAGTAGCACGGTCAAGTCATCCGATAAAAGTAGACCTGCGACGTTGGCAGCACTCACACATTTGTGACCACTGTGGGGTCTCCCGTCTCCGGCTTTATCTGTGCGAGTGAATAGACCAGCTCCGTCGGCATCGGCTGCACGGTGCACAAATGCAGACTGCCGTAATACTCGAGCGCCGCTTCGTACTTCTCCTTGTCTGCCTCTGGCCCCGCCGCGATTGCATCTCGGTGCTCCCGCGGCAGCAGCGCATGGAGCTGCCGCTCGGCCTTAATGCGCAGTGAGCGCGATGCAAGCGCGTTACTAAGCACCAGCATGCGCAGACCTGGGTGCTGACGCCGGATCGCGAACTCAGCCGCAAGTGACCCGCCCCAGGAGTGTCCTAGAATGTCGAACCGCTCTGCGATCCCAAGGCCTGAGACCAGATTTTCCAGCTCGGAGATGAACAGGTCGATCGTCCAGAAGGATTTGGATTTGGAGCGAAGGTGCGTGGAGCGACCGTTGCCGATCTGGTCGTAGAGCACGATGGGGATTGATGCGATCCGTGTGAGGTCGCTGAGGGGGATGAGGTAGTCGTGCGTAAGTCCGGGTCCACCGTGCAGGACGACGAGCGGGGTGCGTGTGCTGTTTTTGAGGTCGCCGAAGACCTTGTACCATGTGTGGAACGTCTCGTCGCCGACGGTGAACGGAATCATGCCATCAGTAGTCCGAGTGGTGGCCATGATGAATCAGTACGAAAGCGCGAGATCAGAGAATCTGAGGGGATAGCTGGAGAATAGTCAATTTCACGCGATCAGCTAAGCTAAGTCACGTCGTTCAACCTACGAACCTATACTACCTCGATGCACAACTTGCCAGACAAGTTCCGCTTGTGCACTCACGATACGGATCGCTAAAGTAGTTTGTGGAGAAACTACTCATATGAAATTTTGAGCCCAAGTGGTCCTTAACCGTCCCATTTGTATACCATAGGACCAGATAACCATGCCAATTGGCATCTGAATTGCAACAAGTTGAACCACGTCAATATGGTTCAAGCTGCGACTCAGTCGTAGCGCAATTGTGTCCAGGAGGCCACCACTGGCAGGGCGTGTATGTGACTACGTGTAGCGAACCTCAAAGCAGTATAGTGCAATACACGCTAACATGGTATCTACCGTCTTGAGAATTGCGGACCGCACTAAGTAAGTAGTCCCGAGCGGTGAAACAAACTACAAGAACTCCCTAGGTGCGTGATCGGTCATCAGCAAAAAGCGAGCGAAAATACCTAGCTACATATATAATCCTTAACATACTGATTTTGCATGTCATATCTATGTACAATTAAAAGGTTTTATCCGGCGCCTCCGGTGTTTCACAACACAACACAAGTTTGTGCAATTGCCGTTTCCTCTGGCATGACATTAGCCATATGGCGGCCAATGACACTAATTGGCGGCCATTTTGAAGGATAATGAGAACGTACTGGCTACGATTCGAGTGCGTCGGATAGATTATTACCAATCGTCTTCAAATGGCTTCATCATGGGCATTCGGGATCAGGCCCGGGGCATTGACCTAGGCGCAAAGGAATAAAATAACAATGCAAGTGCTACATCAAACATTTTAATCACAATACGGAGACATACAGTTGAAGCTAGACGGCTCGTGAGTGCCGGCTCGGAATGTCATGGTGCGCTGTAAACTGAGATGATGGAACTAGAGTGAACAGGCATCAATATATGGCTACACTGAAGAACAGTCGTCGTAATGCGCCGCTTAGCTTACTTGAAGTAACTGCCCCTCAACCTGAACGTCTACATTCATGTATTTCTGAGGTTGTCACGTTGTCGACGTTGATGCCCTCGTGCAACTCTATGTACGAGCAGGCAGTAGAGCGGTACAGCTAACCACAGAAATTGTGTGCTCTTGCTACTTACTCTTTCGTCTGTCCATCTTCCCTCGCTAAGATCTGCTAGCTCGAGTTCCTCGCCAGTCGCTGGGATGTCACAAGTTAGCTCGTCTAAGCCATCTTCGTCACTCAATAGCTCGTCCTCCGCGGCAAAAATTAGGCCATCATCAAGAGGTCTACCCAAGTCTCAAAAAATACTGGTCGCAAGGCTGTCTGTCTGTACATGCAATCCTTCCGAATTGAGCCGAGACGACATATCCAAAGGGCGTGCAGATTCGGAGGCAATTCGGAGGTTGAGTATGAACCGTGAGATGAGGATATAAGGCAGACTAGGAGAGTAGATAAGTACTGGGTATTTCAAATCAACGCGCCCAGACCACGATTGCGAATGACTTACGTGTTGACGAACGGGGGCGCATAGTCAGTAAAGTTCTAAAAATGCCCATGTCAAACGTTAATTGTGTAAAATAATGTAGAATATCGACTGGTGAATTTTCACTCTGATGAATCAGTACAAATTGCAAAATCTGCAGTGTGAGGTCTGTTCTAAGCACAATCATCTTTCTAGTTTTGTCTCACAAAAAAACGGAAATGTTCTCACAAAAAGTATGCTGTCCCTAAACAACACCGTCAATCAGAATGCTAGTAATGTCTTATTCACTGACAGAAAATCACCATCTGTGAGGACAACCGATATGATAGATGGTTTGGAATCAAAATATCGAGACGCGAATCCGGGTTGGAATATTGTATGCTTCCAAGTTATGGCAATTACGATCATATCGGAAATGATGGTCGATGCTGCGATCACAACAGAGACTACATAGGAGTCAGTGCTACAATGACTGTTATCGGAAGAGGGCTTACATCTATTTGATATAAAGCGGCATCAGTGCCGGTTGCATGTGGAGATTTTAAATACTTACTTGAAGATAGCGGAGCTTGTCATAAAATAGCCCATCCCACATATCATTGAGGTATTCGCTGCAAGTACATAAGGATATGCGTTCGCTAAAAGATACTGCTTGAGCGTAAGAAGGCGTCAACTTTCCAGAGCATGTCCGTGAGACACACCACGTTGACTACCGCAGGCACAAGTCCAAATGCGAACACCAGCAATGCGGGTCGCTTATCAAGCCTACCTATAGAATATGTTCGTAGAGCAGAAAATACTAGGAATGATGTATTCAGTAACAACTACAGTTTGAAGTACACGTGAGACAGACCCGCTGCGATCGTCACCGCTCCAATTTCTGCAATAAATTCAAGAATGAGGATGGCCTCGCAACTGATTCTATTATGTCAATGCCAAAAGTTGAATTGTACGGACAAACCTCTACTCCATCGTCACATGAGTTTTCACAGGGAGGTAAGAGTATATGTTAAGAGAACTCACGAAGGCGGGAGTCCAAGGAATGGGACCTATGATATTTACTACAGCACTGAACAAAAGTAGGTATCTGTCAAGGAGAAATATAACAGCGGCCCCGGCAGATACAGGACGCAGCCAAAATAGATCAACCTCAAGGGAGAAGGTGATGATATATTCGTAGAGAGCGAGGGCTATCATGCTAGTGTTTCATAAACACGTGAAATGTGTATGAATAATTCTGCACCGCTGGTTTTGTAGGTGCAGATATTATCCAGGTACCCTGCGCGCGATAGATGGTAAATTACGAGTGCCTTTCTCACCGAGCACAGACGACTCACACTAGATCGACTACAGTTGCTATAGATGAAACAGAGAACATTCTGGGGTAAAACTTGCGTATGAGTTGCAGATGTGAAGGCTAGGTTGGACAAGACACCGATGAGAAACGAGTCCCGTTTATGCACTACGGTGGTGGTCTGATAGGATGCTAGTGTGCATGGAGTTCGACCAGTGCGTTTGGAGTATCGCCCACGAGATCAATGCTTCCAAATGATCCAGCATGTCTTCGAGATAAGGAGGATGATGTAATAAATGAGACTTGAGCGCAAATCTTACACGCCCACAGAATATTGTACTGAGACTGTACAGTAGACACCGCAGCTAGACGTCCTTCGAAGTAGTATCCATTATCTTGGTTTTATCATCGATGGGTCTACAGAGAAGGGCTCAGACTTATACCGAGGTACCACCAAGAGCAATTGTAATCAACATGCAGAAAGATGCAGAAGCTTTTTTCAAATTGATGCGCTCCACACCAGGACCACAGAGCTGCTTCGTTTCTAGGATGCATTTGGTAAGGGATGTCGACGTGCCTGCGTTTGTGCGTAGCGCTCTCATGTCGACGCCACGGCGCTTTTGGTGAGGGAGAGAGTGGGTAGGCTTTCTATGTAGCCATAGGCAACTCTTGCACTCTTCCTGAATGATGCTACTCCAATCCAGTGCAGGGCTTTGTCGTAGGACTACAAAATGCACAAGCACAGAAGCCATACAAGCAGTGTGTGGTGAATATATCACAATATATTGGAAAGAGAGAGATAAAGGGGAGAAGAGAGGAGGGCGAACGAGAAGGTGACCACATGAAATGACTCACGGTCAGTGGACATGAGCGAGCACAGTCGGCGAAGCCAAACTCGCGAAAATGTTGATTGAAGCAGCGGTGACACCAGTGAACGAGCATGCCCAGTCCTGTTGGAAGGAAGACATGTGCTAAGACTTACCTGAATAGTAGGGGACGAAAACGATGCTCTCAGATTCTCCTGTAGATGCCACATATGCCCAGTTAAGCGAGTCTCTTCCCTTCTCTCCCTCACCAAAAGCGCCGCGGCGTCGACATGAGGAGAATAGATGAACTCAGTCCAAGATGAAATTTCGCAACGCACTTCTTGCGTCAGTGCCGGTTCATGTTATCAAGTATGGCAGAATCGCACGTGAGCTGAGAGAATAATTGCAAGGTAGCAACTCCACTATTCTCCTAGCTGTTGTAAACATACGGGCGCACATGGGCTATGAATTTGACGGAAACAAGCATGGCGTTGTGTTGCGGTAGAAAGATACAGTGAGAACAGATGAGCGAATTGATTTGATAAAATGAAGAGAGTGCACTTACGGTACCGAGGAGCTACGACAGCGTCAGCGTGGTCCTCAGCCCCACAACAAAGTAAGTGCAACACTCATTTCCAAGTACTCCATCGAGGGAGTCGGACTAGACAGCTGACCAGGCATGCCCAACGAGTTCAAAAGATCCCGAACGACAGAAACTTGGAACGCGGAAGTTGTTGACATCAATGCCCGTAAATTATATGCCACATGTACGTGTCAGCGAAAACATCTCATATTTCGATAAGGAATTGGCTCATAGTATCTCCATATTTGATGAGCAAATCTTCCGATATATACATGGAAGCATGAGACACCTCAGCACTTGGGAGGATCAGAATTTCCTGAATATATCACACACTTGTGCTGAAGGTGACAGGGAGAAATTCGAGTTCGAGAGAGAATTTGACTGGAGATGCAGTCAGAGACGATAGTTGGGACTTGACCTTGAACTTTATTCACAGTTAATTTAAGTGGCGCTGAATATCGTTCTGACGTCTCCACTGACATTTCTCAGAGATGCTGGTTGATTACGCTGAGGACTTTTTTGCTGCCTCGCAAAGCGTTGGCAAGCGCGTTGGTCTGCGGTCTCCTGTGGAAACACTCCCGACTTTCCCCCGCGCCGGGCTCAATTTCGCCTGGGACCGTTCAAGAGTCGTGCAAGTTCCGTGTTTCATCCGCATGCGCAGCTCAATCTGCTCTACTTGCACCCTATCATGCTCAACTTCAAGCTGTCAGGGAGGATCCTTGTCTTGGCCTCTGCGGTAACTCTGGGAGTTGCGCTACGGTCCGTCAATGAGCAAGTACCCCTTGGCTCAGGTCTTCGCCACACCTATCCTTTGAGTAATGCAAAGACAGCTGGCAATCGTGTTATCACTCCAGAGCTTTCGGTTTTCATTGAGAGTGTTCTGAAAAACGCCACAATATCAGGAATATCAATCGGGGTTGTGCAACTCATAGATGGACGAGAGCCTGTCGTCGAACTCGATTCGTGGGGACGCCAAACGGAGGAGGGAGACGGGCATGACTTGACGCCTGATGTGAGTACATACAGCTTGACTAACTAGACATCCATCCGTCTTGCGGTATCCATGTCGAATACACTGAGGGATTACTCGTTACATGCTGATTTGTATTCCGCACGTAGGCTCTGTTTAATCTGGCCTCATGCTCCAAGGCATTCCTCGCTAGTTCAGTCGGCTTGCTCATGGACGACTATGCACAAGGTCGCAATGTGACGCCCTTGCCCCCTGGCGTGACGCGCTTCGACTGGGACACCAAACTGGCCGAAATGCTGCCAGGTGAATGGGGGCTTGAGGACGAATGGGCGAGCATGAAGACAAACTTCCGCGATGCTCTGTCGCATGTCACTGGCATGCCTAGGTATGTGGTCTGTATCAGGTGTGAGGGTTGTTATATAACTTCGGAACCTTTAGGCACGACTATTCCTATGCGCCTGGCGATACCTCCGGCAGCGTCGTGCGGAACCTAAGGAATTTGCGGCCTGCATATGAGCTTCGCCAGCGGTATTCATACAACAACCAGGTACGTGACCACAGACCCCAAAGCTTTTAGTACTCAGACTTCAGCTTGCAGATGTTCACAACAGGCTCGTACGTTGTGAAAAAATACTCGAATATGTCGTATATGGACTTCGCCACCTCACGCCTGTTTGCTCCAATGGGCATGTCCTCTACCACCTTTTGGCCTGAGGAAGCGGCAAACAGCGGGAAGCTCACGCAGACATGGACCAAGTTTGGCCGGCGGATCCCGTTCTGGTTCACAGACGAGGTCGTCGACCTCATGGCTGGTGCAGGCGGGGTCATCTCAAGCGCTCAGGACATGGTGGGTACGCGTGCCACACTGAAAAAACGAAATTGACATCGGAAGCAGACAAAATGGCTCAGCGTGTTGCTCAATTCTGGCGTGGACCCGGTGTCTAATACAACTATCCTCCCGCGGTCAGTGTTCGATGAGATTACCACCGCCCATACGATCATGAAGGGCACGCCGGATAGTCCCGAGATATCTGTCGCTGGATACGGCCTGGGATGGATGCGTTTTTCGTATCAGGGGCATGATGTAAGTTTGCGGCTGCGCATATAGACGGCATCCGCTCATGTTCTTCAGATCATCACCCACACTGGTGCAATCCCAGGCATCTCAACCCGGGTGGCATTCCTGCCTGCGGATGGGCTGGGCTTCGTCATCCTCGCAAATGGCGACGAGAAGGCCGCGGCGAACGAAGTAATCGCTTATCGTATCATCGAGGACGTGCTGGGGCTACCACGGATTGATCGGGTCTTGGGCACGAACTCCAGGTAAGCTGCACGTCTTTCGTCAACTGTCTGGAGCCACTGAGTCTTACGACGAGCAGAGGTCAGGCTACGCGCGTCGATTGCATGGATGGCTATGTCACGGCACCTGCGGCTGATTCGGCTATGGCGGCTGGACGTGCACTGTCGGCAAACTTGAGCGCATATGCTGGAACGTATACCAATCCCGGGTACGGTGCGCTCACGCTTTGCGCGCCGACGAGCGACTCGCACTACTGCTCCTTTGTCCTATCCGATTTCGCGCCGCTGGACAAGAACATAAAGACGCGGACAAACCTCTACGCGACATGGCCACGCATATGGTCGCAGAGTGTCCGAATGGTGCACCAGGACGCGGACACGTTCGGGCTGGAGCTGACTGCGGTATTCCCGCACGGGTATGGCGCAAACAGCAGCGCATTCGAGACGCTGGAGACGGGCGAGGGCGAGGGTCGCGCGGTGTTTGTTGTGGAGGATTTTCCTGGAGACGTCAAGAAGGTGAAGGGATTCGGCCTCATCCTCGATACCGATGCTGTTGCAGCGAGAGCGCGCGACCACACCGCTGTAGAGGAGATTGCGGATGCTTGGTTCGCAAAAGTATGATGCATCATGCGTCTGTTACACATTGCCTGGCAATCGGGTAATCTCTCGTCTAGATCAAGTTAAGCTATCTATCATTCGTTCCGCAAACGATTTTGCGGCGTAGATCATCGTTCATATTACTATTCCATGGAAAGACTCGTTCAGAATGGGGCTAGTTGGTGACCAGATCAAATATTACACTTCTTTCCGACATTCCTCCTTTCCAGCCATCCGATCTAGCCAGCTGTGCCTCGCTTTATTCCATTCACAGGTAACTTAGGTCACCTCCAGTCCAGCGTCGGATGTAGCCCATACGGGAGCCAGACTTCCGATTGAGACTCAGGATACATCATGTCTAAAATCCCAAAGGCCAGTATACCGGTGAGAGAGACATGTCAGCACCAGAGCCCCATTCATCCCGACGAAACGTGCCAAGAGGTCATTGCGACTGACAAGTTACAATTGGAGCAGAGACGGAAGTACTGTCTCCGCATCGAGCGTAACCTCGAGCGAACTCCCCGTGCGATGAGTTTCGGCAATAGTCTCAAAGGTCTATGGATGCTGGGAGTGATATATTAAACAAGTTTTTACGGGAGGTATACAGGGGAATTGTCACGCAAGAGAGGCAACGATGTGTTCCGCTGCAGTTTTGAACTTGACCAGCTGGATTAGCGAGTTCAGAACAACGCTCTGTAGACGGTACGGGCTGGAAGTTGTCGGAATGGATTTAGAGACCTAGGAGAGCGCTAGACCTGTGTGGCCCTCGTCCAGGCAACGAGCGAAATGTTCTCCAATACCTCGACAGGGTAAATTGCCATTGCAATTCTGTGTAAATTGCTACAAAATTGTGTTGGCTTTCCCATTCACATCATAGGAACAAATGAGCGTGCAGACCGTTCGAATCGTGACGCAAAATTATCAGCACGCGACTCCGACAACTCTAGTGTGGTGGACTACATGCCAGCATATTCAACCTTGGAGATCGTGGGCAACAGCGAATGACACATACCAACAGAGATTACAATTCACTGCTGATATTCATTACCTCGGAGGGATCGATTTCCCAACAACCCTCCCCACTCGCGATTTGCTGTAGCCAGTTACACTTCGCATCGTCCCACACATAGCTACCCCTAGGTTGTCGATGGTCAGGTCGAAGACAGGTCACCTTGCTGCTCTGAAGCAGTTTTCGCTCATCTTGCCATAAAATTTGGGGCAGCAGTCTAAGTGACATATCAGGAGCAAGGCGCATCATGACGTGCTCAACGCAAGGGTCATAGTTAAGATTGATAGAGCTTGCAATGGCACCCGGGGCAGCGTCATCGGCAGACAGAGGATAAATGATAGCGGTGAGAGCGTCCCGAAATTCCCCTTCTATGACCATATCAACAAACGGGAAATCGTCGAGGTAAATGTGAGTCAATGCAGGAGCCGCGCCTGCCTGGACGAAACGCACGAGAAGCTCGTAACACCGGACGAGACGAAGACGGCGTAGTAACGGAAATGACATGTTTGGGTCGCGCCTGAAAACCGAAGGTGGAGGCGCAAAGCGGGATTCAGGGTCACGAACGACCGTGAGCTCACTTAATGCAGGAAGGGGATTGATAAACGTGCCCGCTGATATAGGTACGGTAAGAGTTTGCACATGCGGCGCTATAAGTTGCAAGACGCGTTCAAGCGCCTGAGAGGCCGCATTCTCGCACTCCGTGCGGATGTGTACCAACAGCCCAATTCCCAGCCCAAGTTCGGGGTTGGCCTTGCTCAAGATCTTGTCCTTGTCTTCGTTGGGGAAAGAATAGAGGTTGAGGAGTCGAATAAGGCTTTTCACATGGAGTTGGGACCAGTCGGGAAACTCGTCCAGCGTCCTATGTGGGCGATGATCGGAAACGAACAGATTATGCACGCGACGGAGTGCTGGCGACGTGCCCTCAAGCATATCCTTGAATTGATGTACCGCAGCCCACCCGCGGAGCTCAACATTTTGTAGGCGGTACGGGCCCGAGACTGTCCTAATAAACCTTGAGACTTGAGATAAAGATCGACCAGTATGCCCGTCGTCTGTGCACGCCAGCGAGAACACCTGCTCCCATATCTCTATGGGAAATTGGCTCATGCTGAGGTGAGGTCTCATGAGCAAGTTACATAAGTCGATACAGAGGCATGAGACATACGGACCCCTATTGAACTCTTGAGGGTCAGTATTAATCTTTGCAGAATCTTACTTGTCCTTGTATGATTCTGCGGTGAGAGGGAAGCTTTGGACGAGTCTGGCTGGAGGCTGGAGATGAGACACACAGTGGGAATTGTAAGAACGCACCGCTGACGCTCGTCCGTCATCTCAGGCGAAGGGGGTTGTTTGCCGTAAGGATGGTACGCCCTCGGCGCATTCACAAATCACCGTTACATACCATGATCTCGGCTGCAGTACACACAGAATATACCTGGGGGGACAATGGCATACGAATCCAACACAGCGGTTGCTTGCTATGTTATATCCGTTGACCTTTGCCAGCATCGTCGCAACACTTGCCTTCTTTACAGCTGGCGGCGGTCCGCAGCAATTCTCTCTCGACTCGATCTTGCTGTCTTTTCCACGCCCTGTTCACGCAGCCAAGCATGCTATCACTCCCGAGCTCTCGCAATTCATAGAGGATCTGTTGAAAGCGGCGAACATACCTGGTGTCGCGTTGGGAATAGTGCGATTGGTGGGTCAGGACAAGCCCGTAGTCGAGTTCGAGGCTTGGGGACGTCGGACGGAGGGTGGACAAGGGCATGATATTAGTTTTGATGTGAGTACGCGCGATGTTGCACCCTTGTCAGTTGATCGAGGCGAACGGCATGCAATCTATACATATGAGAATGCGTACTCTGGCAGAGGGGAGGAAGGGGCTTCACTATATTTACAGACGATTTGTTACAGACATTATTTCCTATCGCGTCTTGTTCAAAAGCTTTCCTTGCGAGCGCAGTCGGATTGCTCATCGACGACTTCGCGCAAGGGCGCAATGTCACTCCACTGCCTCCCAGTGTCAGGCAATTTGACTGGGAAACCAAGGTAGCAGACTTGCTGCCGGACGACTGGTCACTCGAAGATGAATGGCTGCGCTCAAAGCTAACCATCCGGGATGCGCTGGCCCACGTCTCTGGTATGCCATCGTAGGCAGTTTCTAAACACGTTGAGGTTCGCGGTGTCAACATGAGATTTCGTAGGCACGACTATTCGTATGTCCCGGGTAATACTCCGAGAGACGTAGTGAAGAACCTTCGGAACTTGCGCCCTGCATACGAATTACGCAGGCAATGGTCTTACAATAACCAGGTTCAAAATTCCTCATTACGGCTCTACTCTTCAGCTGACCATCCCCGCAGATGTATATGATGGGGTCTCACCTTATCGAGACCTATGCGAACTTGTCTTACACAGACTTTGTGGATACACGCTTGTTCACGCCAATGAATATGACCTCGACGACGTTTTGGCCCAACGAAGCAAATCGGGACGCTAAGTTCACGCAGTTGTGGACGCCATCTGGACGACGAATCCCGTACTGGTTCAGTGAGGAGAGTATTCCGATCATGGCAGGGATGGGGGGTATCATTTCCAGCGCAGAAGACATGGTAAGCTTGTAGCAACGAATGGGAAAGTTGTCATAATGCATACGTTGTCTGTTACAGGCGAAGTGGCTCGGCATGCTATTGAATGATGGTGTCGATGTGTCTTCTAATGCAACAGTTATCTCGCATGATGCGCTCAAGGCAATGACAACAGCCTATGCCATCGTTTCTGGCACTGCACCCTCACCTGAATTCTCCATCATCGGGTACGGCATGGGCTGGTACCGGTATTCATATCAAGGTCACGAGGTGCGTCTTACGGTACTACAACGACTCATAGAGTACGCCTACTCATTCGCCTTAAACCAGATCATCACTCATAATGGAGACATTCCCGGAGTTTCAACGCGGGTAGCATTCCTGCCTGGGGATGGACTCGGGATTGTCGTGCTCATAAACGCCAGCAACAAGGCGGCAGCGCACGATGCGATCATGTACAGAGTCATCGAGGACGTCCTAGAACTTCGCCGCATCCATCGATCTGTGGGTGCAAATGCTAGGTATGCATTCTTACTTGTTCGTGTAGCCTCTAGTCTCAACGCAGTCTTTCTACTTTCTACCTTGACAGTGTCACCGACGATCCCGACGTCTCAGTACCCAGGCTCCCGCACACGCTCGATCTGGAAGCATATGCAGGAACTTACACCAATCCAGGATATGGAGCACTTACGCTCTGTGCCCCAACAAGCAGCTCAAACTACTGCGCGCAGGTCCTCGCTGACTTCGCTGCCATGTCCTTCCTGCCGGACACGCAGACACCAAACGTCTCTGCTGGCCTCTACGCTGCTTGGCCGCGCGTGTGGTCCACGCACGCGCACATGATGCATCGCAGCGCGGACACGTTCGACCTCGCGTTTCGCGCCCTCTTTACGCGCGGATATGGTGCGAACACTAGCGCATTCGACGCGCTCGATGGTATTGGGAAATCGCGTGCGGTGTTCGTCGTAGATGACGGCGGCCTTCAAGTAAAAGGTTTTGCATTCGTAGCTGACGAGAATGCAGCCGCGGCGAGGGCAAGGCATTCAAATGCTGTAGAGGAGATAGCAGACGCTTGGTTTGAGAGGGTACACTGAAATTCGGCAGTGGTCCATGACGATGGAGAGCTGTAAAGCTGCGCCAGCTTACGCGTAGCTCCACAACGAGATGCAGACCCAGTGGATAGTACGCACAAAACAAGGTAGCTTCCTACAGGAATAACATGATATTCGTCAAATATAATTTATCTCGGTGACCGAAACCATCGTCGAAACCATCCCCTTGTCTGCAATTCTTGTGTGTCTTCCGACGAAATTGGAATATCATCCGTATCATCGGCCTTTACGCTCTTGCCACCCGCCGCAAGCCGTCGTTTGTACTCAGCGGCCGATTCACGCTCAGTCCCGTTCTGCCATATTCCTCGACGTTCAGCTCTATGATTGACTGGCGTTAGCGAGATCTTCAGATGGGGAGTCTGACTTACTGGGCCTCGCCCTGCAAGCGAAGAAATTCATCCTTGCCAAAGTGGCCGTATACCGCACCGGCCGCAGTGTAAACTTCAGCCCATCCAGCTCGAACCATCTCGATGGACAGGCACTTTCCCTTCATAATAAACCCCGGGAGTATGCGTGGTTTAAGATATGGCATGGCAACCTATGTGGTGATGTGAGCCCCCGTCCGACACATAGCACGCAGGCTTACAACGCGGCCGTATTGGTCCTTGCTCCACATCTGGCAATAGACAACCTGGCCCTCCGCTTGAGATTTCAGCCAGTCAAGGCTTTCCTGGAAGTATACTTGTCCTTCTTTGCCGAACCACCTACCCTGTCATGATCTCATGATTGGGGTTTGCATGAAGAAGATAGACGGAGATGGAGTCACCTCTGGCGCATCTGCTGCCGCCAGTCGTATGCGGATTGTCTTCCCCACAAGATCTGCGCGTGGAAGCGTTATGAACACAACATGGTTTTAGCAGCTGTATCTCACTCACCTTTGCTCCTGGTCGGGACCCGTCGGAACTTCAGAGGCCACCTCCATCCCATTCCAGGCATGTGGTATATGTGGAAATTATCCGCATCGCCTACTCTATGCATCGCCGTGATATCTGCAGCATCAGCTGTGGACGGCCGCGATGGGGAGCGGCCGTAGTCAGCGAACCGACCTCGTCACATAGCCCTTTATCCAGCGACGCTTGGCTATCATGTCGGGCGTTACCCATCCCGCAGAGCGTATCCGTTTGAAGAGCCTCTTATATACATATGCAGAGCCGAGCGTGGTCGCAGACCCCAGACAGAAGCCGCAAAGGAGCAGTAGGTGAGCAGGAAGCGAGGTTGCTTTTCTCTCGATTTGAGACAGAGTTTGGGCCGTGTCCTTCCGAACTCTCGAAGCGATGTCAAGAGGCTTGGGTTTTGGTTCTTCTTTCCGCCAAAACCACGGAAAGGATAGCATTATACCAGCAAAGCAAGAGAGTAGTGCAGAGAAGGAGACACACGCCTCGAGGGAGACGCGCGCCGCCACCCTGATCGCGATCTCATGAGTCGTGTGGATCTCATACCAATCAAATTCTACCCAGATCGTACTTACATTATGGATTTGTATTGCAGACGAAGTTACCTATTCAATCTATGCATACACATTGCACAAGGGACAGAAGCAACACACATCTAATGGATACAATTACGATTAGCTCCAGCATTCTTCAATCAGCCGGCCTTCTCTCTCTAGCAGCGCCACGAACTCTTGAGCCTCTTCTTCGGATTTTCCTCCCCCAGTCTGCGCAGCGTACTGTATTGCTGCCTTGACACCGGTAGGCATCTTGTTTGATGAGCTTGAAGGTGATCAGAGAGGATTTCTGTGTGAAAGAGAAGCCATCTTACCCAGAGATATATAACGACCCGCCCTTTGGTCCTAGCAACTCCCAAACGCGGAGAGCGTCTTCACGGATGATATCTTGTACGTACGTTCGTGGCACACCTTCCGGACCGTCGCGCGAATACGCGGCACGGTATGTCAACGAACCATCGGCGGCGTAGGATGCCCATTCACTAGCATAATGCTGGTCTTTGGCAGCAGACCGACAGCCGAAATACAGTGTGTTGTCTGCAGTGTGATCGACCTTAGAATCATCAGAATGGGCTCCACTCCACTTACCCTTATGACCTGTGTGCCTTCTCTCCTCGATGATTGCACGCATAGGAGCAACCCCTGTACCAGGACCCACACATATGATAGGACTCTCATTGCTCTGCGAAAGCGTGAAGAGTCCTTTCTGTATCCCGATCAACAACCTACTACCTGTTATGACGCTGTGATCAATGATTGCAGAGTGCGAAGTGACCATTCAGCTCACCAGGACTCAGACGGGTCAAGAAATCCGTGCAAATACCTCTTCGCGGAATCTTCAACATCGTCCGGTACTGCACAACGGCGACGCACAGATGAATATGGCGCGGGTGACACTGAGTAATCCAGGTCAATTTTTGACTACATAAAGCATGTATAATTAGCGTACCTTCCCTGAGCTTGCAATGGAGAATTGGCGCGGTCGCAAAGGAGGGAAAAGATCAAAGATATAGTTGACAGGTATGCGTGCAGAGCGGAACTCTTCCATGACTTCGCGGATCATTCTTCTCGGGCGTTGACAGTATTCGTACAAGTCATCCTACATCAAATTGAATTCAGCAATGCCACTTATGGAGGCAAGGATCACGGACAGCGCCTTCCTCGCTGAGGAACTCGTCGAGCTTCTCTTTTTCGAGTTCGTCTGTGACGAAATGCCGAAGGAGAGCGAAAAAGGAGCGGCGAGGCACAGCCGATATATCGAGGTATCGAGTGAAAATTCCACGGAGTGATGTCGCGTTGGGTAAATGGGATGGGAGAGATTGGTCTGCCACGCGCAGAATGAGGCAAGATTAGTATACATGTGAAAGATACTCCTACCAGCACGAGTATGTGCAATCACTATACACTGATCGGCGTATTCTGCGTAGCCAATGGTGGCCAGGAAAGATTCGACATCTGTTTTCGAGGCTTCGGGGTGGATAATTGCCACATCTCCAGGTTCGTAGCTGCACAAGTGTGCTGCTCATCAAAATTTCTCGGTGTGTAACTCGTCATGTGAAAAGTACCTGATATTTTCGCTAAATTCGAACTCAAAGTGTCGCACATCTTGGTACCAATCATCTGCTGTGATTCGGCTATTGCAGGTCATCCTCGCTTTATGATACCTCGTGTTAATCTCTATGGGTTCCCGAAACGAGTCCATGCCTGTAAAATCCAAGTTTGTGATTTCCACGCGGGGCGGGGGCAAGTCTCCTGCTGGGCTGATTGACGTCCCCGGCGGTAATGGGCAAAGCAGGAGGAGTTTCTCAAGGAGCTGTGAGATCCAAGGCTCAAAAGCACCATCTATTCTGCATAAAAGATCAGCTAGAATCCATGACAAACCTAATCATGAGTACCAACCCTAGGTGATGCTGCTCATCACCTTCGCCTCGCGCGCAAATCTCTACAGCCCCAAGGCTCACTAGCCGGCGAGACAACAGTTTCGCAGGCCAGCAAAATTTTTCATATGCCGTGTCACCCAGCCCGAATACGGCAAAATGGAGGTCTTCAAATAGGTCCTCTGGGAGATCTGAGCGCAAGAGCAGATTCCAGAGAGACGTCATCGCACGGGGTTCTTTCCCTGATCCAGTTGTCGCTACCGCGAAGACCACAAGATGCTCAGAGATGAGCTCTGCCTCTCAGCGTGGCGAATGAGCTGAGCAGACCTACTGCGGTGAGAATATGTGTGTTACTCACAGGAGAATAGTCCTCCATGCTGTGGACGCGCGCCGTCAGCTGAATTCGTCGACATTGCGCCGCGATCCTGTCCGCGATGTCCTGTGCGGTGCCCGTCTCTGTAGCGTAGAGGATCGTGAGCGTCCGTGGAAGCGCATCCTCGCCGGAGGACATGGAGGTGACACTGGACGTCGCCGTCACAGTCGGAACGATATCATATCAGATAAACCGCGGCCAACGGGATCGGCTCGTATTCGCTTCGGTCCGGTTTGCGGCCGCGAGCTGGACCGCGTCGCGCGTCGCACCGCCTGCATTGATCCCCGACTCTCAACGCGCCCGACACCTCTGGTGTCTCCTCCCTGTCTATCTACGCGGCTCGTGTACATAATCGCCATGTCTGGATTTCGTGCACCTCCCCGCAAGGGCGAGAACTTCGAGCTGAGTGCCGATCTCAACAGTGAGTACCGAGAAAAGCGCAAGGACGCCATTAAGAAAGTCATCGCTAATATGACTGTGCAGAAGGGTATGTAAGGATATATGTCTTGCAGCATTGTGAACTGAGTAGTTTGAAGATGTCAGCGGCCTGTTTCCCGACGTCCTCAAGAACATGCAAACAGACGACCTCGAGCAGAAGAAACTGGTCTACCTCTACCTCATGAACTACGCCAAGACGCAACCGGAGCTCGTCATCCTCGCTGTGAACACCTTCGTGAAAGACACTGACGATCCAAACCCTCTCGTTCGCGCGCTGGCCATCCGGACAATGGGCTGTCTCCGTGCGGAGAAGATCATCGACTATCTCTGTGACCCGCTCCAGAAATGCCTACGAGACGACAATCCCTACGTGCGCAAGACAGCTGCGCTGTGCGTGGCCAAATTGTACGATCTCAAACCCGAGCTGGTACTGGAAAACGGATTCCTAGAGACCTTGCAGGAGATGATCGCGGATAGTAACCCTATGGTGAGGTTTTCTGGCGGCATCAACACTGTGCTCCCCTCATAAGATACATAGGTTGTTGCCAACACTGTTGCGGCATTGTCTGACATCCACACTGCAGCCACTGCCGCAGGCACCTCTTCAGATGCGTTCCAGATCACTTCGGTGATCCTGAACAAACTCCTCGTGGCGCTGAATGAGTGCTCTGAATGGGGACGCGTCGCGATTCTCAACGCTCTGGCTCGATACGAGACGGTGGACGAAAAGGAGAGCGAACACATTTGTGAACGAGTCGTGCCTCAGTTTCAGCATGCCAACGCTAGCGTCGTACTCGCGGCCGTAAAGGTAGCCTCCTTCTCGTCTATACGGAAAGCGACTCATCTGGTGAATCAAGGTTGTCATGATCCATATGCGCCATGTACATTCCGAGAACCTTACGAAACAGTTCTTACGCAAGATGGCTCCACCGTTGGTCACATTGCTTTCGAATCCACCAGAAGTTCAATGGGTCGCGCTACGGAATATCAACCTCCTTCTGCAAAAACGACCAGAATTACTGTCCAATGAGATGCGCGTGTTTTTCTGCAAGTATAACGACCCATTGTTCGTGAAGGTGGAGAAGCTGGACATTATGGTCCGACTTGCAGGAGAGAACAATGTCGATGCGTTGCTGAGCGAATTGAAAGAGTACGAATCGATGGCTTCGTATATTATTTGAATGCTTACCGTCGGTTAGATACGCGTCGGAGGTGGACGTTGACTTCGTTCGTAAAAGTATCAAAGCGATCGGTCAGACAGCGATTAAGATTGACGTAGCTGCGGAGCGTTGTGTCAACGTGCTGCTTGAGCTAATTGGTACTCGTGTCAGTTACGTGGTTCAGGAGGCAGTCGTTGTGATGAAGGTGAGGCCTTCATTCCGCGCTCATCCATCAGCTACCTCTGACAAATCACATCCACTAGGACATTTTCCGGAAATACCCTGCCACATATGAAGGTGTTATCCCGACGCTCTGCGCAAATCTCGACGAGCTTGATGAACCAGAAGCCAAAGCATCCCTCATTTGGATTATCGGCGAATATGCGAACAAGATCGATAATGCGGACGAGCTGCTCAGCATTTTTGTCGATACCTTCACGGAGGAATCTTACCCAGTTCGTCTACGCCCTCGACAGCTTCCCAGTGACGCATGTTGATGACGTGTGACAGGTTCAATTGCAAACATTGACAGCTGTAGTTAAGCTGTTCTTGCAGAAGCCCGACGGCTCGCAAGGCCTCGTGCAGAGAGTATTAAACACGGCGACGAAGGACTGCGATTCGCCTGATGTGCGAGACCGTGCATACATCTACTGGAGGTTGCTATCGACAGATCCTGGTGCGGCTAAGGTCTGTCATTATCCGTTCCGAATACCGAACCATTTTTCAATTATGGGATTCGTGCTACTCAGGCCGTAGTCTTGTCACATCGACCACCAATTACTCTTCCGAGGACTACAGTGTCACAACCGCTGCTAGAAGAGTTGCTTGGCGAGATCTCAAGTCTTGCGAGCGTTTACCACAAACCAGCGGAGACGTTCGTCGGCCGAGGGCGTGTCGGCATTGATACCGTCCAACGCAAAGATTTGGAGTATGTGTATCACGGTGCTAAAAAATATTGCGCAAGCGCGTCTGATGTCGACTTCTTCTTCCAGACCCGCAGACGAGCGATCAGCTGCCCAAAAAGCGCTACAGACCGTCGCGGCCGGGCAGCAATCGGAAAATCTGCTCGACTTCGCCGACGATGGTGCAGGTGACGGACAACAGCCCTCCGGGCTGGCTGCGACAACAGTGCTCGCCTCCACGCCCGCAGCGGTGAATATCCTCTCGGGCACGTCCAGCAACCCGCTGGATGATCTTGTGTCGATCTTTGGGAGCGCAAGCATGACCGTGCCTTCCACTCAGCCGCCAACAAGCGCGACCCCGCTGGTCGGGTTCGGGTTTGCTGCACCGGCGACGCCGTCTGTCCTGCAGGCGGCGTCGCCGCCTGTGCAACAAGCGCCACAGGATGACTTGTTGGGATTATTTTGATTTTGTTGACATTGTATATTGTGTGTGTGGTACAATGACGCATGTTCCCTTACGTATGGCATCATCATTTGCTCTGGGGGTCTGGCTTGGGCACAGGGCACGTAGCTCGGTGAGTTTCTATGTACAGTAAGCCGCGATCTTTCGCAGTCTCGTCGCTGCAGTGATCTCCTATTCCGACTATGGTGGTACGTCTTGTCCCTCAACAGGCCACCACGAGGCCCGCAGGGTGCTTCTTAGATTCCTCGTGCTCTAACAATGTGCATCTACTGAACCTAATGCGCAGCCAGCTATAAGCCCGTATCGCCCCACTCGTAGGGTTTCCTGCATCCGATTGAACATCGTGCAATGAAGACCTCAACAGCCGCGTTCCCGTTCGACAGAGACGACGCTGACGTGGTCCTCCGCTCCTCAGACGACGTCGACTTTCACGTACACAAAGTGATCTTATGTCTCTCGTCCCCGTTCTTCGACGATATGTTCGGCATGCCGCAGCCGTCTCTCTCGGAAGAAGACGTGCACCCCGATAGCAGAAAGCCGCTGGTCGCCGTTAGCGAGGGCAGCAAGACGTTGCGCCCGCTGCTGCTGCTATGCTATCCCGTCGCCGATCCGCCGATGACCGCGCTGTCGGACGTAGGAGATCTCTTGGAAACATCGATAAAGTACGAGATGGCGGAATTTTCGAACCGGATGGAGCAGAAACTCCGCGACTTCATCCCAGAGGAACCGATTGGAGTGTACGCAATCGCCTGCCGTTTGGATCTGGAAGACACCGCTAGGGCCGCTGCCCACGCTAGCTTGCGGACCGTCGAGATCGCGTATCATCCTGAGCTGGATAAGATTTCTGCCGGGGCATTTTACAGACTTTTGGAATTTCGTCGCCAGGATGCACAAGACAGTGCAGAGGTCACGTTCTCTAGACCGCGGCCGACCTGCCCGCCATCGCCCGCAGTCGAACCAAACATTGAGGTTCCATGCGACAATGAAGATAACAGTCATCCCTTCGCCTATTCGTCTGGTTCCGATGTCATCCTTCGTTCCTCCGATGGCACTTGCTTCTATGTTCACAAGCTCATCCTTGAGATGGCATCCTCCGAATTCGCAAAGATACTCCAGCAGTCCCCCGAAACGAACGACACGCACCGCCAGCTGCCAATTTTCGACGTCGCTGAGGATGTAAAGATCCTGCGCGTCTTGTTGCTCTCCTGCTACCCATACGAGGAGCCAGACGTTGATGATAACCTTTCACACGTGGCGGCTGTGCTTCGGGCTGCAACCAAGTATCAGCTGAAGAAAGCGATTCGCAGTGCCAAGTGCAAACTCACGCAGCTCATGGAGGCCAATCCCCTGCGCGTGTATTTTGTGGCTGCGGAGTTCGACTGGAAGGAGGGGGCTAGACAGGCTGCGACGATGGCCATCTGCGAGACCTACGACGCATACGTCCCGGAGATGGAGGACGCGTCCGCGAATGTGTACCACAAGTTGTTGGAGTTCCGCGTGAAAGGTCGCGAGATTCTTCGTTCGCATGATCAGAGTGGATCGGGGCCCTATCATTGGAGCAAACTAACAAACTCTCGGAAAGCGACGGAGGGCAAATGCGATGTTTGGGGCAACGCGATAACCTCTCCCGAGTCTCTGATACCGTCCCATGATTGGTTCTTCTGCGGGTACCAGACCTCTACGGCCTCTGGAACACAGCGCCGAAAGGCTGTCGTCGCTTTGTCCGAGTTGGTTGGACATGTACAAACGGGTAATCGAGGTTACAGTCATGCGCGAAGCGCGGCTGCGGCCATCGCATGCGTGGACGCGGTGCTCGAACAAAGTAGAAAGACGCACGAAACCTTCTTACAGGAATTGCATGAGGTAAGTTGAGTGTGGATGCTCTCTACATTTCTATGCCTTATTCACGAAACTGTCCAGATTGAGCTGTAGGACCGTATCGAGTGTTTGTGTTGAAGATGTACGACTGGAGCATAGACCTTGCGTGAGAATCTCCGTCTTTTTAGACTCATCGCTTAGGATTGCAGTAGTGACTCGACAAATCATTGATGCTGTTTCCGCTCATGTCCACAAATCAGCCTTGCTCTTGATAGTGAGCTGATTTGAGTATTGTGGT
>NW_012133249.1:0-37475 GCF_000313525.1 Fibroporia radiculosa | reverse complement strand
TTTTTTTTTTTTTTTGCAAAGCGGTCAGTCATAGATTCATCATTACTATCTAGCGTCTAGAGATCGCGAGCCTTGTGACCTATGAATGACCAATAACCAAGCCAGGAAACTCATCAATTAACTGATGTTTTTTCCCATACCCTCCATGGCATTAGTCGTATATCTTCTGTGTAATCGAAGTAAAGATTGTACTCAACCTGGCGGTATGTCACATCTGGCCAAGGTGATTGTTGCATCTAAGATGATGTGTCGCCGCCGCCAATAGGCTCATAATCGAAGCATTCTTCGACCAATATACATAATGGTGAGCATTGTCATTGATCGTAGTGAACCAATTTGATACAACTTTAGAGTACTAGACTATGTTGAACATTGTACAGTATTAGATAGACACATTCAATGTCTTCGTCGACCGGTAGGGAGTGGTGGATGACACTGAATCGCTCAGTCATGCGAAACCCTTGCCTCACCCTGAACCGCGGCTTTACCACCGGCCTCTCGAAGCTCGCCCTTCTCATGCAAGTCCTGGTTGTTGGTAGCTTTGCCAGCAACCTATGGCTACAGCATCAGTGGTGGGCTATGGGAACAATGCAACCAACTACAGTACCTTCTGCGCTTTGCCTATTATCTTGTCGGTCAACTTGGCCTTGCCTTCAGGCAGATCGTCATGACCGCCAACCGCGACGCCACCTATTCGACGTCGTTAGTAAGCAGAACCTGCCCACAAAGTCAAGGACACTCACCCTGCGAAGTTGGCTTGACATCCATCGGCCTATCTTGGGTGTACGCGTTGTTTCCTTGCTGGCCGTCTGGCGTCGATCTGGTTCCGAGTGTGTCGTGTTGACCGCCAGCCATGACCATGTGGTCGTCGGTCCCTGCGCCAAAACGGCGCTGGTTGTTGTCCGCCCATGTCTTGGAATCGTTCGTTACGTCCGCGCTGTAGTCCGGTGCTTGTCCGCCGCGCTTCGCGCCTGGGAGGACCTCCGAGTCGCGGTGGACGTGGTGCTCGGGTGGGGGCTGGGTGACGAACGGGTTGGTGTTGGAGTTTGTAGAAGACATTATAATGGGTATGATTTGGGACGAATGTGGGTATGCAGTTGGTTGGAAGGTAGGTAGAGATAAATGTGTTGGGGATTCAAACCATGGCAGCCTTTTATACCGCGCGCAGAGTCGGGGCGTCGAAAACCGCCACATCGCCCCATATTAGGTACTCCGCCCTGACGTCATTGACGTCATTTTTCTATTTTAGGCAGGCCTTTAAGAATGAGGATTTGTGCGCGACGAGGCCGGGATTTTAGTCCCAGAACACTTATCACTATGGTGGAGATAACATGGTAGAATAAATTGAGATCCAATCCATGCACAGTATCGTATATAATAATACAAGGTCATGCCAGCGGCGAAATGGCGGAGAAAGCAGCAAGCTCGGGATGGAATCGTAGTCCCCCAACGATATGCCGCATAGTTTGCCCTCTAAAATACGTGAATATCGTCTAAGCCGTGTCGAATCTCCTTCTCTTCCTCCTCCATGACAGCGATGTTTTACTCGAAGGCATTGCGTAATTTGTAGCGCCGGCCATACGATCGCGTCGACGACCGAGACAAATCATAAATCCTGCGAGGCATAAGAGTACGAACGAGACGAACGTCATCCAAAACGCTGAAGACACAGAGCTGAGTTCACCACATCGCTAGCATCTGGATGCACGCACCAGCCTCTGCATCAGTGGTCAGCTCTATGTCGGAAAGACCGTCCATCTCGTGCTTCAAGTGCGCGTAAAGCGCAATGTCGGCGGCGAAGGCGATAAATGCAAGCAGGCTCGCGATGAACGCGGTGAGAGTGGTCAGAAAAATGAAGAAAGCGTGGGTAAAGCATGACAGCAGCAAAGCGATGAGCGTCACACCAGTAGCTATGCAGCTAGATCAGCACCAACGGTGCGTAAATCGTTGGCAGAACGCACCAATAGGATGCACAGCGAGACCACGGGTCCAAGGGGGTTCTATGGTGAGAGAACTGTTGCCGCCGCTGTTGTATACGCTGATGCTGTAGGGACTACCTATGCAAAGCCATCACAGTTCATCCAATGATGGTTGCACGAAAAACACCAACGCAACTTGCAACAGTACATTCGCACTGTCCGGTCGAGACTCCATACGAACAGGCTCCCCTTCACGCGAAAAAGGCTCATTAACACATTTCCTGCCGCTGTAGCCATCACCTACCAAATCCCGAGCTACACGCCGTCCACAAACTTTGAGCGGGTCACTTCGGTCAAACATCACATCTGATACGCACCCTCAGCCCCACGACCGCCTCCACGCTAACATCCGTCACAAAGCTCGCTCCACTCTGACTCGCCCGCACCCGCGCAATATCGAGGGCAGGCAGGAAGGGCAGCGATATCGACACCAGGCACAGCAGCACCAGCGCGCAAAAGAGGAAGAACACCCCAGGTATGTGGAGAGACCTACCCATAGCCCCAAAGCTCGTCTCGGATCCTCAGGCTGTCAAGTGATATTCGAATACTGGGGCGGTGGGGTATCAGGAGCCTCTATCAGTGGGGTGTGGAGTCGCGGAGAGACGACACTCCCAGTGTCCATTCGTGCATGTTCAAACGTTCAGCCTCGGGCCTGTGCAGGAATCGCTGGAACCTCGCTCACGCCACGTTGTGCATTGAACCCGGCTCATCATCGAGTCGACGAGCAGCGGCGAGCTCAGTATCTCCGCGCTTGTTCGGTGCGCGAGCTGCGCGCTACCAACGCGGAGACGGCGTCCACGAGATCGAGCGTGCTCCATGATTGCGGTTTTCATATCTGAAAGTCACGCCGGTCCGAAAGGACCACAATTGTCACGAGCAACGGACCTTCGCCGTAGTTCCGGAAAGATGTTATATACCCAAGTAGTGCGTCTCTAAAGCAATATGTAATGTAGAATAGTATGATGCATAAGATACAGTAGTTCGATGTGCGTAAGCGAATAGATGTGAGCAGGGGGGACCGAAAGCAATGCGGAGACGGTTAGTTGATGCAACGCGAGCGAACACGAGGAATGCCAAGGCAGGGGAGGGAGACAGGCACAAAAGGGATCATGAGAAGAAATACAGCGACTTCTTGATCGTGGACACGTCGAAAACCCCCTTCTGCGGAAGGGGCGGCAGGAAGCTCGTCAGGTCCACGAACTTGTTTTCATCCATGACTGCGGCGGCCGGCGTTACGCTCGGGCGACCTCGCTTTTTCTTCTCTCCAACATCGACTGGTGATTGTAGCGCAGCGAGCACCTGCGCGTCTGCATCCCCGGTACGCACGACAGACTTGGACTCCTCCGATACCTCGTCTGCGGGCTCGTCAGCTAGGTCTACTTCTGACGCTGACTGCTTCTTCGCTTTTGAACCGGAGATCCTGCGCGCTGTCGGCCCGAAACCGGGTATAAACGACGTGTTCTTCAAGCTGGAAACGGGGATCTTGTAGCCCTTGTACCGCTGCAGGAACTGGGATACAGCTGAGCTCTACATATCCGACGCAGTAATGTGTGCGGAACATACCTCGTCACCCAGCTTACCAAGCACATCCGACGAGTGCAAGGCAATGAATGTGTCACGGATGATCGTAGACATTTGGTCGATGCTGGATGGATGCGTCCAGTACGAATCGTGCACAGAGGCGAAGGTTACGCCTTGCGTCTTTCGATGCAGATGTCAGCCGAGGTCTTGTAGTGTCACCTAGTCAGCACATACCTTGCATTCAAGGGCGGTCAGCATCATGTGCGTAGCATCAAGACTATGGATAAAATTGGGAGGGAATGCCGACGCCTGCTTAGAGGCGTTGACTGCAATGACGTGTGAGTCATCATTGGTCGATGGTTAATTATGAGCATAGAAACCTCACCACTCGTAGGGCTATTCGGATCCGAGATGAAGACAGTCTGCAGAGAGGTGATGATCTGCTTGCGCCTTGTCGCCCTGTATGGCTGGACGATTGGCAACCCCAATGGCGTAGTCCAAACGACCGACGTCATTTGTTCCTTCTTCAGCCTTGTAGCCTCTGTCGACTTGACCATCTTCCTTCCAGTACCGAATGTGCGCTCCACGTCGGTGGCCGCATCAAGACGGTCAGGCGGGATGGACTTTGCAATAAGCCTTGCGCAGGAGTTCAGCCAGGTCTGGATATCTTTGGCGCCCTTGAACAAGTCGCCAATGCATAACAGCACCTGCGGAGCGACTGAGGATTGACCATGCAATTTCGGCACTAGAGAACCGACCTTTTTAGCAACGTAAGACGCCGCGAGCCAACACTCTTCCGCAGCAATATCACCCCTGTCCTTTAGCTGCTTCTCGATCTGCTCACGAGCCCCAATGAAGGTAACACCATACACGGTGGTCATGACCTATGCGATGTCAAGGGATTAGATAGAAAACAGTAGAGAAAGCACGCGACTTACGGTCTGCTTGACGACCTTTCTGGAGATCTTACCAGTCAGCATCTTTGCATACTTGTGGTCAAGCTTGACGTCTTCCTCCATAGCCTTCTCCACCATCTCCGCCACGAACGTGTAGACATCGGAGGGACGGTCAGTGACGTCCAGATTGACTTGTCGGGCACCCTGCGCGTCTCCACCAAGGGCAGCGTAGTGTTGCAGCCCGTTACACGTACCATCTTGGTGCACGGGTAACGCGCACTCATAGGTGTGCGGGTCAGGCGACTGCAGTGCGGCCTTCAGCTCTATGCAAGTAGCGAGGCACTGCCACGGGTCATCCGCCTTAGTCCACCATTTCTTCCCCTAGAGGGGTAACTCAGCAAAATGGAACTGTGCCCAGAGACCGAATGTGACCTTACCTCCAGTGGATTGTCCGCGCTATCGAAGATGTCGTCGAGGTGATCATGAACAAAGCTGACGCGTTCATCAAAGTTTGCCTTGTCGTAACCATAGAGATTAGCAAGGTGAATCTTCAACCACCGGAGCCCTCGCTCTCCCAACGGTTTTGCCTCGCCGAACATCAGTAACCCACGACTGAGATCGTCACCAATATGGCTCAGGTGCGGCGGAAGGGGATAGGCTCTGCCACGGAAATCGACATTGTGAGGGAAGTAAATGGTGTCGCCCAGGAACTGACAGGAGACATGTCAGCGCTACCTCTTCACACATATGGCGCGTACTCACCGCTCGGGCAATCTCGATTTTATAGTTGACGCTGCACCGGTCAGAATGATTGTTCGCTCTACCGAGAGCATATTGCTTCTGTCTTGTCAGATAAATCATCTTCGCCCTGGGATCTGTGTCAAAATTTTCCGGCTTCTCAGGTTCCGGTGCATCAAAGGCCGCTGGCGGAATCTTGCACCATCGAGTACCAGAATTCCAGACCTCTAATACGATGTCGAAGATGCGGCGGTTGATCTTCCAGGGAGTGTTGCCTAGGACATCAAGACTGGCGTAAATAAGCTCGAGGTTGCCGAGAGAAGACGCGTGTCGCAAATAGCTCTGCTGTTCTTGCGACTCCTTAAAACGCATGACCCATGCTATGGTTCGTCAGCTACCATGGCTTTTGCAGCAAGATTAAAAAACTTACTCTTGTTATAAAGGTAGCCACCCTGATCATGGCTCAGCCATGGCTTCGGCTTCACAAGCATGGGCAAATGTCGCGGGTGTAACGTCTCCCGGATAGACTCCTTAGCCATTTTCTCAGAGATAAGAGGGTTCAGCTTGATGACACCAAGCTTATACCCGCGCAGGTATTCGTACGAGTGGAAGAACGCCGGCTGCTCCTCAGAGCTGTAATCATAGTTAATTCGTTTGACATGAAGTTGAGATGCAGGAAATTCTCACATTGCCTCGCCGGTTCTCTTGTCCACGCCTGTCCGCATAACGGTCGCAACATCCATCAGGGCATCAACGAGGAAGCTGCCAACCTTAACTCGCACAACCTGTGTCCAATCTGTCGTCCAGTCCTCAGCGTCTTCCATGAACTTCCTCGCCGCGACTCGCCTGGCTTGCAAGTCCCGGTAACCTAGGCGCGTGAAGAAACTGTGGTCTGAAGTGCGACCAGAACTTGTGGGGATAGGAAGGTTGCTCTTCTTGCACATCTCAGCCTTGTGTTCAAGCTCAACGGCCTTTCCGACTGCGAGAAGAGCCCGCGCAGTTTTCATGCCGTCTGCCACACCACCAGTCCCTTGGAGATGCATTAACTCCATGATCGCAATAAGGGACAACTTTTCCGGAGTCAAAAGTGAAAGGAATGGACTTAACCCAGCACTTCGCTTCATTTCACCTATACAAAGCAATAAGCACTAAGTCTGCAACAAATACCACGACTACATACCACTTTTTGACTCAATCTTACGGCCCAGCCTATTCTCCTCCTGCACAATGTGGTCAATCTCCGCTTTCAAACGAATTTGCAGTTTCTGATGCCATTCCCACATCCATGTACGGAGATCGGTGCTTTTCATGGCCTTATTGCTAAGCCCAAGCTCATCAAATAATTCTGCCTGGTGCTTTAATCGCTCCACTGCAACATCGTAGACAGATTCCTCTAGCAGCTTCTGGCGTGCAGCGACGTCTTCAGCCAGTACCCGACGCGCAAAGACGACTTGAGACAGATGTTTCCGCAAGGTCTCAAGATTAAAAGGAATCTCGTAGCTATCGTTCTCGATAGGACCCTGGACTTCAATGTCTACGATTCGACCGTCTTCGGCGTGTGTCATCTGAATGTTCTCTAGTTTCTATCGCCGTCGTGCATATTAGTTAGTCTTTGCGGCCGCACGCTTTCAGACAACTAACCTTGCGACGCAGAACGGGTTTCGCCTCGGGGACATCTTCGAGAGGGTCAGCTTCCTGCCGGCCTAGCGACTCCGCCATGCCCAACTCGTTGACTATCTTTGACAGGCCCATCTCAACTGCGGCTTTCGAAAGGGCCTGAATGGCTTGTGATGCCTCGTCATTTGACGTGAATGCACGGTCGGAGACAACAAGAGTAACAGGAATCTGACGGTCAATCATACTCCGTAGTAGTGCTGCAGGGTCATGTGCGTCCGTAAAAGCAAGGGGTTTTATAAGACCTGATTCCGAGTTATATCGTAGCCAAGCCAGGAGCATGAGTGCGTATGTATTTGCAGTTGGTCGGGCATTTGTCTGCTCGCCATCGAGTTCATGGAAGAGCTTCCATGCATCCTCTACCCACCCCGCAGGCTGATCAGAATCCTTGTCCAAAGCCATCTCCAAGAACGCCTCTATAAACGAATTGTAAACTCGCGAGTCTAAGAGTACCTCGCCTTTATCCGTGGCCCGTAGACGCTCGAAGATGCCTTTCGCACGAGGCACATCATACAGGTTATGCAGACAAGCATCCATTACAGATAATAAGTCTTGAGTAGGCGAATCCGTGAAGTAAAAATCGTTCAGCGGATTAGTCTCGTCGTCTGGTAGAGGCGTTGGGAGCATGGTATAAGATGTCCGGCGCCGCAAGAAGCCCTCCATATCGTTTACGGATGCATCTGTAGGCTGTGCGGTAGGCATATACGGAGGGTAGCCACTCGGAGGTTGTGTCGCTGTCGCGAGAGCCGGGGCATTCGCCCGTTTTGAAGGAGTCGAATAGAGACGTGCTGGTCGAGGAAGGTTTTGCCTGGAGTACGACAGCAAAGTCGTCTCCATGCGGCGAGCACCGCTAGCTCTCGTCAGAGGAATCATCTCTCCAGGTCCAGAAGGGTAGCAGACAAGTCGCACAGGCAAGCTTCAGGACGGAGGAAGGCAGAGAGGATGATACCTGGCAACGAAAATCTGGGACGAAGACATTTCAATTCGCATTAGCGCCACTTTCATGTTTGTGCAAGACAAATAGCATCATGTGACCGCGCCCCCTCTGTTGAGTCGCGATTCTGGCTCTTAACCCAGAACCCCCATCTCAGCCACTTTCGCGTCTTGCGCGTGTCCTCCGGCGATCCTGATCCCCTCTGCATCGGATATCAGCCAGCGCGTGCTGTTTATTTATTCAGCCTTTGCTACTTGCGTCAAAGCCACCTGCACATCGAACTCCACTTAGCGCGTCCTAGCCCTCTTTAAAATGCCGCCGAAGAAAGGACAGAGGAAAGGGGGAACGGCAACAGCTGCATCTGCGACGACACAAGATCAGCCTGAGCCTGCACCGCAACAACAGCGAACTTTGCAAACACGGAGTGAGAAGGCCGGCTTGCAGGTATGGACGTTGTTACTCATCGCTACGTACCGGAACAGATCAAGCGGTCCCTGCTTCCCCTCGGACCTTCCTATGGCGTTTAGAAATGTGTACTCATCCAACATCCATAGTTCCCTGTCGGCCGTATCCATCGGTATCTTAAACAGCGCACACAGCACAACGTTCGTATAGGGGCAAAGGCGGCTGTATATACGTCTGCAATCCTTGAGTACTTGACTGCAGAAGTCTTGGAGTTAGCTGGTAAGCAATTGTTACTTGAATCATCCCGTGGATTATTGCTGTGTGACCTTGATATCAAGTCTCGAGCCTCCGCTTGTGTTCCTCTCCACTGAGCCATGCTGTTGCTAATACACCTTCGGTCACAACAGGGAATGCCTCAAAAGATCTCCGTGTGAAGCGCATTACACCTCGGCACTTGCAGCTAGCCATTCGTGGCGATGAGGAACTCGATATCCTTGTCCGCGCCACGATAGCGGGTGGAGGCAAGTCTTCCAGTTTGTTCCCAAGCACTGACAGGTCTGACCACTCCTCTAGGTGTCCTACCTTTTATTCACAAGAGCCTTACTGCCGCCAAAGGCCCGAAAAAGGCCGACGCCGTTCCATAAATGTATTCGACTCAAGTCTGCAGCTTCAAAGGACGGTGACAGCGTTCCGATGTTCCTCTATTCTTGTTGTTCGTGTGTACTATGCTGTAAGATGATGGCTGCTTTGTTGCTGATAGGCTTATAATATGTACTATGAGTGTGCTCCTGTAGAATGGGTTTCAAGTGGATAGATGCCTGCAGACATCCTTTCAGTTTGATCACTCTGCTGACCACCGTCAACAATATGTCAAGATTTAATACGCTCTCGGTCTCAAGTATCCAAATGCTCCAAGTCCGTGTCCCCAGTCAGAGTCACAAACACTTTCGGCTTGTCCAATTGGGCGACGGCAGCCCCAATGAGCAAGGATTGACAGGCAGCGAATCATCGCGGAGATTATTGCTGAATGGCATGGGGTCCCTACGGTAAGGCAGACATTCGAAGAACCAATAATTCTTCGTGAAGGTTTGGCATAGTCGAGCCGAAACGCCATAAAACTACTTCCTCACTCGAGTAGTTGCACGAGTAGGCAAGCAGACGAGGAAGTGAATGCGAGACTACTTCACAAAGCTGAGGATTTAGAACGGGTATAGCCGTATTCATCCGGCCATATGAACCATACCTCGCAGCAGGCAACACTCACACACTGTTGCAGTAAAAACAAATTCTATTTTGACATCATAGCAGACGCTCTCTGAAATCAATGGTGAACCTCCGCCTTAGGTTCGTCCGCCTCCAAGAACGCAAGGAAAGTATCGGCACCCGTTGTGAGCTCCTCGGTCGACGTGGTGGTGGTCGTGGCCTCGCCAGCAGCGACAGGATCCACAGCATCATAAGCAGAAAGTTCCGCTGCAAGGTCGACGGGAACAGTCGGGGGCTGAGGCGCAGGCGGGATCGAGTACGCTTTGACGGCGCCTACATGGGCATCCTTGGCCTACACAATGCATGAACGACATTTTACCTGCAGACCGACGAGGATACTCACAGGTGGCGGCGCCTTGTATCCCTTCAGTTCCTTGATGTAGAGGTCCTGGATAAAATCTGCGCGGGCGGCGCAGAGGTAAGTTGGCCTGTACCGTGTGCCAGCTGACCACCTGTCACGTACCTTTCCGCGCAACAGCGGACGTTGAGAACGCGCAGGAACGGGAGATCGTGCGAGTCTGTGTCAGATTACACTCAGATGCGGGCCCAGGAGCGAGTCTAAAGAAAACATACGGCGCGGGAGGCCTGCCTGAGGACAGCGGACGACATGGTCAAGAGCAAAAGTGTGACGTGACCCACGTCACGCGCGCGCCCGAGGCCAACCGAGAGCGAAGCGCGGCTGCGTGCCGTGCGCGTTCGTGTTCGCATAAAACCCCAGACGCACCACTCTGCTCGACTTATTCACCATGCTTGCCAGAATCGCCACCACCTCTGTCCGCCGTCTCCCGCGTGCTGCGCCCGCGTCAGTGCGACTCTACTCTGAAGATTCGTTCAAGTGAGTCTAGCTGCTTCCAACTATGCACGCAGGTTCTCACCCCTTGTAGTAAAAAGGAGAAGGCTCACGAAGGTGAGCATGGCAGTGCGAGACGGACACACGTATATATAACCATTTGCCACTCCAGACCAGTATGCGCGTCAGCATGAAGCTGCGCAGTTGAAGAAGATAAGGAAGGAGGTGCGTCCCGAAAAGTTCGCTTTCTCATGAACGCGACTAATGTCCTCCCCCAGATTGAGAAGAAGAAAGCGGAATTGGTAAGTTGTTATTTTCACCTCTTTTGAATGTTGCGGATTGTTGTGCTTCTAGGCTGAGCTAGAGAAGCAACATGAAGCGGCTTCAGGGAAGAAGTAGGGCTACCGTGATCAGCACTGGTCATCTGAATCAAGCTCATAGTGAGTGAACTTCCTCGCGCGTGGAGACGTCGCATTTCACGCTGAACAGGTTACTTCTGGGTTACTGTTACCATGTATTATCTGAATGGAGTTGCTGCACTTGTTCAATCTTACTTTTTTACAATCGAAAGTCTGAGCAAGACGATACGAGAGATGAATGCAGTTTCAGCGGGTTATGGACACCGGCCTTCTGCGTTGAAGTATAGTATGTGCTGCTTTATGCTAAAATTTGTTTATGGTCCTTGTTCTTTTTGGCTCCTGGGGTCGCTGACGTCATAGTCATTATAAAGCTACGTACCTGAACAATAATCTGTATCTTGATATATGATGCTTATTATCTATCATACCTCGACCGCGGCATGCTGACGTGCTATCCAGTGTTCAGTTAAGATGCAGCATTTTTTCAGATCAGTTGGAATGTGGGGTACCGGTGAGATACTTAGTCCTCCAATCCCCTCGCTAGAGTACGTTCGGGCTTGCCTCGGTTATGAGCAAGCAAGCGTGGGTCAACCGGTTTCCAGAATTCCATGGCTTGCTAAGCCTAACATAACATCTAGCGCCGCTCGGCTCAAGTGGGGCTCAATCTAAGTTTCACCTCAAGCTTAGCCTAGGCCAATACAGATACGCTCGACTATTTATCGCTTTTGCATCGCAGCTCCTGAATTGACAGCGGTGCATATGATGCAATTGTGCCACGTGTACTAGGCAAGCCAGCTTCCTGGTTTCGGCATGACTGGCAAGAAAGTCCGGAGGGTTTGTGAGTAAGCTGGTCTCATGCTAATATGCCGACTATATATTTGGCTGAGATGATTGTTGGAAAGGCTTGAACTTTGTCCTCAACGTTTCACTCAATCTCCACCATGGTCCAACAGAAGAGCGCGTTGAACATCGTCATGGTAATGTCGTCTCTCTACAGTGAGGGGGGAATGTTTAAGCATGTCATTGCATGGATAGGGTGCCATGACGTTCGGTGAGGCGGGGAAAGAAGGTTTGTGAGAGTCGAGACTTTCCAGTGTATGTTTTGTCTAACGAACCAACTTGCACTTAGGCGCGAGAGTGCACAACATTAAGGATGTAGAAGCCATCCTAGATGTCTTCCAAGCTCATGGACACAGCGAAGTACAAAAATCATTCCCTTCGTGCTGAATAGAAGACGTTTGACATCCAAATCGAACAGATCGACACCGCTCGCGGTTACACTGGCGGCACCAGTGAGCAATACATAGGCAAAGTCGATTGGAGAAAACGCGGACTGAAGATTGAGACAAAGCTCTATCCTAATGTCGTACGTCTGTCCGTAACACGTTTCCTCAACGCAATGTTAACGGTTTCCCCCCTGCTCTAGTCGAACAAGCGTCTTCAAAACCCTGACAGGGATCTGATTTCTCACTCTCCGGAGGTATGCACTTTGACAATAAGGGCTGGTCAAATCATCACAATCTTCTACGCTACAGGACTTGCGAAAGTATCTCGAAATCTCCATGAAGGCGCTAAACACCGAGTACACGAGCATCCTCTCTTGATTCCCGCGTGAACTCAATTGTCTATAGTCAGCTGGAAATGTGGTACCTCCATGGCCCCGACCGCACCACGCCATACGAAGTGACTCTGAAAACCGTGAACGAGCTCTACAAGGAGGGAAAATTCAAGCGTTTCGGGATTAGCAACTACATGGCGTGAGCGATTTGCCAATCCGCAAACAGGAGAATCTCACACACTTAACAGCTGGGAGGTCGCCGAGATCGTGCAGATCTGCAGGGCGAATGGATACATCCAGCCCACAGCGTACCAGGGCATCTACAATGCCATTCATAGGTGCGCATACCATCCTTATCCGGTCACTACTCGGTCACTAATAGACTGTTCAATCTTCCATCGTATTCTGATCTCAGGAAAGTCGAGCCCGAGCTGTTCCCGTGCCTTCGAAAGTATGGCATTAGCTTCTACGAGTTTAACCCGCGTATGTCCACGATACTGGCGCATCCGTCTTTTATCTTTTATCTGATAGTTTTACAGTCGGTGGTGGCTTCTTTACCGGGCGTTATTCTTCCGCTGACGAGCAGGTGGAGCCTGGATCACGGTTCGACCCTACAAAGGGCCAAGGCAAAGTACGTGTTGAGCCCGTCTGACACGTCAAATACTGACATCTTCCATCTCATGACAGAACTACCGGGCGCGGTGCGTCACGATCCTTCTCCTCTAGTCCCACCAGCCGGACAGTTACTTACTCGTTGACGACTCCGTATAGGTACTGGAACGAACCCCACTTTAAAGCACTTGCTGCCATTCAAGCTGTTGCGACCGCGCACAATCTGACGTTGGCTGAAATAGCACTCCGCTGGATTTCACACCACAGTCTCATGAAACGCGAGCACGGGGACGCCGTCCTCATTGGCGCGTCCAGCTTGAACCACATCGAGCAGGTGCGTACCGTGTTGAATGTGTACACCAGATTTGCTCACACGAAATGTGAAGAACTTAATCGACTTGGAGAAGGGTCCCTTGCGTGAGTCGGTTTGAAAATGACCGACATGATTTTCCAATGTTGACGTTAATTTGCAGCGGACGAAATCATCCAAGTTTTGGATGATGCTTGGTTCTCAGTTGTGCCATATGGTACCGACTACTTCCACTAAAACAATGGAAAAGCCGAGCCACAAGATGGAATTGGGAGACCTGCTGTATGATATCAGTGTAGCGACATGTCGTAAAATTAGCCACTGAACTGAGTGCATTGTGTAAAGAAAATGAACCAGTGGACATCGCCACATGATCTCACAAAGAAAGCACAATGCCGAGTGTAGTGTTAGACGAGACAGGAACAACTATCTTATTCCAAAAATTACTGACTTGCTCGTCCTCCAAGGAGCGAGATGATCTGTTCATATACTGTGAATACAATGCCTCCACTCAACTACAACGACAACAATCTCGTGAGTCACACGCAGTAAACCAACAACAGTAGAGGCTCACCACCAATCGTGTCAGCCTTGGCGTCGTTCCCGTCCAGAATCGTGTGATACCCTCTTCTGTGAAGATTCTGTATGCACAATGGAACGAGTTGCGATATGCCTGGCGCGCCTCGAGGGATTGCATCCGTGTTTTGATGACACTGCGAAGGAGAGCGGGATGTCAATAAAAATGGGTGAAATGGGAAATAAAACCCACTCGAGTGGCATCGTGGTGTACACTGTGACCAGTCCCGCGACCGCGCCGATGCCGAACGTCATTCCGCTCGAGAGGCTCTGCCCCGGTCGCGCGTTACTCAGGACAAATTGCTTGAGGGTTGTGTACGTCGTGAATCGAACAGCGGAATTTGCGCCTATCAGTAAAATGCTGTCAATAGGGATGCCCAGTGCATGTATGCGACGTTTGTGTACCTTGGCGCATCATCTGCAGAGAAAAACACACTCAGCATATGGATATGAGGCGAACGAGAAAACGCGCTTACTACAGGGAAAAGCCCTCTATAAATCCCGCTGAGACCCTCTTCTCGTACGATGGTGACCGTGCCGTGGAAGAGCCCCCGGAATCTGGGGCTGGGGCTCTTCGCATCATCGATGATTTTCGTCCTTCACATTGTTGTAGTGGCTGAGTTGTGAGACACAATACATATGCTCACTTGATCGTCTCTGATGGAGTAACAGCGAAAATGGCCTCCATCATACCGGCCCCAAGTCCGGCTACATTAACAGCGTTACCGATAGGTCAATAGAAACATGGACAAGATTCAGCACGAACCTGCAAGACTCCTTGGCGCGCTCACTTTGCCCTCAAATGCGAAGAAGCATTAGAGGAAATCAAACGGATGACGTTGTGTCTCTCACCTCAGCATCCGCTAGCATATGTTTGAAGTGGTCATACGACACGAATCTCACACCCGCCTTCAGGGAGTTGCCTTGTGTATCCGATATAAATTCATGCGATTCAATGTCACCGATAATGCGTACCAATGACCAACGCCATGCACCCAGAATAAAGACCTGTCAACCCCTTCTGTTGCACCGTCGACCGGATGATAGTCCATGGACCCTCTTTCTATCGTTCACCTACGACCTCAGCGTTGCGCCAATTGGGCACTTGTCACATAAAATACATACCTTGCCGCTGAACTGCGAGCGCGTTTTGACATACTCGGTGGGATAGGTCACGAATCTGTGTGCTCAGCTGAATATAAGGCTCAATGCGCACTCCGAGCAGAGTTTTGGACGCTACTCACGCTTCTATCGCGCCAGCTGTGGTGCCCGCAATCAACGAAAACAATGGTTTCTCCTTTTTTGACATTGTGGGACGAATTTATGCGAACAGTCGGGGAACGACGCAGATGACTTCAAGCTCGCAGCCTGAGGTTGCCGGCCGGCTTTCGGGCCATCGGCGACCGCCGACGCTAGATCTCAGAATTTAATAATCTCCTAAGTACATACTTATTGGTTCAAGTTCAAGTTGAACCAACAAATTCATCCGGCGCTGAGCCACACTCGGCAAAGGTAGTCACACTACTTAGTACAATAACTCCAGGAAGATCAAGAGACTATGGACAGTCATGGCCTTGAACAGGCTGGGGATGCATTCCCATGTCAGCCACTGCCAGCGGCACGAAGCAAGGATGGTCCGTGCGTTTTCCCGGAGGAAAGGAGTGCTTGAATAAAGCGGCGATTTAAAAAGGAGAATATATAGCTTCCTTGTCCTGGATATCAACGATTTGCTTTGAGTGAAGGCTAGGGGGAGTAGAATATGCACCTGTCATATCTGAGGGCTCAACGCACGAGAACGACGACTTAGAATACAACGAGTTCCCCAGATCGCGCAGGCGCCTTGAGGATTTCTGGAAACATAGTTGTTAAACTCGTTCACCGGGTTGTATCCCATTACGATCTCGTTCAATGTTTAAGAACAAGATTTATGATTGCCCTCCCAGCAGTTTCTTCTATTTTACAATTCTATGCTATGCGATAAGGGGACGCCAATGATCTAAGCATGAGTATTGAGTTTTAAATCTGCACCTATCATAGCAACTATGCAGCACTTTTTCTGGAGTTGCGATGGGCCATGCACTATTGTGATGTCGTAGACATCAGGCATGAACAGCAAACAACACTGTTCAGACCTAACAAGTCTGGCTACACCTCAGCTGGACATTTCCTAGATTTGCTCCCACTTCTGAACACATCCCTCATCAGGCCGCCGCCAATGTCCATCATCGCCTCGCGGCTCTCCCACAACGGCAGTATGGAAGTGATACATGCAGCTACGAAGAGCCAAATAATCCCGATGATGACCCACGCTTTGAAAAAATTCAGCGAGAATACGTAACTCGAGAAAAATAGCGGAATGGGTATAAGCTTCCTCGCAAACTGTGTCAGTATCCCATCGATATTTGTATCTGCTACGCCTAACTCACGAGGATTACAATAAAGCTCATCACGGACGAAGCCCAAGAAGCGGCTCTGATCGAGCTTTTCAGCGAGTCATAGCTCTCGAGTGCAGGCTGGTCCTCGGCAGGGGGCAATGGCACCTCCTGATCTTCGACTTTTGCCTCGTTCTCCTGGTCCTTTTCTGTCGATTCGGCAATCTGAACGGTTTCTGATTTTCCGTCTTCGCTTGCCTGCGATACTCGTGCCTGCCTCAACTCTCGCTGGTCCAGGGCACGTCCGCGTGGGTTTATTTTCTTTGTCTCCAACCAATTGAACTCGGTGTCGGGCCTTATCCAGGTGACGACTGTCGAGATGATGCATCCGGCCAGGCATGATGCCATATTGCCTGCTAGCATCGAATAAGGCGCACCTGTTCACGTGTAATATATTAGTGCTTAAATTGTGCTATAAAACAAAGGTTTTATATGCTTACCCGTGCTCGCCATAGTCAACTCGCCATAATAGGTCCTTGCTACAACAAGCCAGCTAATCACGCCAACTGCCAAGCCTCCTAGTGCACCACTGATGGCAGCCCTACGGGTTTGCTTGCGCCAAAGCACGGTCAGCACAATTGGGCCAACGGCGGGAGTGTAAATCGTCCCAGAGAAGAGATAGAGCCAATTGAGCGAGAGGCCAATTGCATTCCAGATACAGGCAACGCTTGACATGACAAGAGCCCAGAAAAAAACCATGAGATGTGAGACGCGAATGAGACGCTCAGGTGATGCCTGGAACAGATACAAGAGTCAGTGTGAATTTTCTCTGAACACGGTGCTGCGCAAAACACCGACGTCAGGCCTGAAATGGATTTGGTAAATGTCGAATGTGAGTACAGACGACGTTGCGATCATCTCAGACGATGATGCCGAAGTGACAGCCATGAAAAGCAAAATCAACTGGAAGATACACGAAGTCAGAACGTGAGGGAAAAGGCGCATATAGCAGGCTCACCATGGCGGCAGCACCTCCTTTGCCAAGAATAGTGACCACAGCAGCGGGCGCAGCCAATCCAGCGTCCATCTCTGCGGTTGATAGTCCGCCAGCGTACGGAAAGTTTGTGCCTGTGACACTTTAGACTTTCATGAGTCAAAAAACAGATGGCACGTACTGCTTGCTAGTGCAACAGCAGACAAACCCATCACTGTTGACATTGACATGGGAACAGCAAACCACGCAACGCCTCCCATAAGGTATGCATACATGGTCGTCTTCGCTTCCGAAGCAATTGCGCGTTGCCAGTATCCCTATAGTCTGTAAGTCAAATGAATGCGATATTCGCATAATGCTTGAGCCAACCTGGTCCACAGTCACATTGCCAAATGCACCGAACATCTGGATGATCAAAAACACCAAACCGTCTAGGAGAGACAAATTATAAAAATTAGCAGAAAAATAGTACGAGGCTCACTATTTGACTTTAGAGTCAAATATGACCCGTTCTTGTTGCCGGTTACCGGACGCTCTTCTGCCGCTTTTACGAGCAAATGGTACATGCCTTCCATACCACCGATCAACTCGCTCTCGGTGTATGTATAGAAGAAGAAATAGAATAAAATGATCATGAGAATCGTCGTGTGTGAATAGTCACCTGCAGTACCAAATAACTCAATTCAGTGGCTAACGGGCCTATTGACGTAATCAAACTCACACAGGAAGGTTGCCCGGAGGCCACCAAGAATCACATACGCCATGACGCCGATCGGGATCAAGAAATTCGCGGCATAGATGTTCATGCCGGTGAACGCGTTCACGACTGCGCTACCGCCGAGCAGGAGCATGCTGGACACAATGAGATTCGTGACAAGCGCGAACGTCGCAAATACAAAGTGCGCCGCATCACCGTAGCGAGCATGGATGATCTCTAGATAGGTGTGACAGTATGGCGCAATCATCTTCACGCGCACCGCGAGGATGGACATCAGAAACACCTGCAGCGTCGCGCCCGCCGCGTAGTAAAACCCGCCTGCGACGCCATACTCATACGTGACTGTGCAACTCTGGAGGAGCGTTGCGGCCCATGTCCATGCGGAGACGATACCCGCAGCAATGAGGCCGGGTTTGACAGATCGCGAGGCGGTGTTAAACTCTTCCGATGTCGCGATCTTGTAGGATGTGTACCGGTTCTGCAATGTTGAGAGCGCCATCATGAGCAGCGCGAAGACGGAGCCGATGCCTAGCACGACACCGTAACCGGTGCCCTCAGAGAGTACGCGTGCGCCTTCAGAGGTAGCCATAGACAAAGCTCAAATCGAGAAGAGCGACGGTTTGCTGGTAGAAGCGTTCGGCAACAAACAGTGGAGCATTCTATTCCTTTATAGCCATAAGAAATACCTTATCGAGGTGCGAGGATGATAAGAGTAAGGAAGGAACCGACGGTCCTCACCAATGATACGTGCATTGAGCATAGATACGCAGCGCAGGTGTTCTCACAGCTGACAGGTTTGCGGTTCTATCTCGCACAGATATCGACTTGAGATCCTTGGCTCGATAGCTTTCTCCCCTTCCAGCCGAATACGGTTGCAGAGTGAAGCTGTGTATTACGAATGGTTCATAGACAGGATTCTGCAATAAGTATTTAGCGTCAACAGTTGAACAAAATCTTTTTTTTTTTTGACGATGGATGATCGTACGTTGGCCATGGGGAACAAGTAACAGCCTGAGGGCGGCGTCACGGTATTTGCTCCACGGCGTTAGTTCAGGCAGCAATCATCATAAAGGTGCTACGTGTAAAATAACACTTTCAGACTCATGGACGATTTTACATACCAGTTTCGCAAAGTAAAATAACGTGACTTGGACTCTCAGCGGTGAGTGAGATCTTGAGCTTGCCAATGCAATTGGGAAGTTCCATTGAAGTTTGAACTCGGAGGGTAGACGCCGGTCGTATCAGGTTTCGGGCACTATTCTGCAACAGTGCAATTGCCAAAAGAGGATTCACGGCACGTGGTCATGGGTTCAGAGTTTAAGCGCGTGTCAGCCTCATCCCAAACTACTTATTGTCCCTCTCCTTTCGCTTCGAGGACTGGTACAAGTCGTGCGTTGCGCGATCTGAACAGTTCGGATACAATCTATCTTATGACCTCTATAATTCAACTTCCCACAAACTAGGTGAGTGCCGTGTATAGAATCGCGGTGTAGCTTATGCTCATTGCTGCCAGCCATAATCTATTACTTAGTAATATCAATTTGAGCATCCCTCCGCGATATAGATCATCTATTTTTTCTTTTCAGCATGGCATCCCCGCGGGTCAGACGCCAGGAGCGCAGGCGTGCAGCGGGCTACAATACCAAACCGTACGAAGTCAAGGGCACCCCAACACGCAAGCGAAAGAGGCCTGCCATGACTGGACCTGCCGTGACTAAGCCTTCTGGGACTTTGGAGTTGCAAGACGACGAGGAGGGCAAGGAGAAGACACCTTCGGAATTGCACCCTGATCTCGGGATGCCCTCCCCTACGCAATACAAGATTATCGAAGAGGAATACATTTCCTCTCTGCATGTCCGCAAGCGGGAGAAGGCGCTCCTCACGCAGGCTATGTTCGACAACATTTGGGACGTACTTCATGACCCGACCGCATCACGCGTTGGCACTCCTCAGTTTCGCTGGTGGGTGCGGAAGATGTTCACGTTGTCCTATACGCGCTCACTGCTCACCCCCGCCGAGATCGAGAGCATTGAGGCTCTGGGTTCTCCTCCGATGCCTATCGTTTTGCACGAGAACCGCCCCATTGCGCTGAAGGACCAGATCTACGAGATTCTCTGCTACTGCCACAGCCTGGCGAACCATGGCGGACGGGACAAGACAACTGCGGTCATCCGCGAGCACTACTCTTGGATACCGAAGGAGCTCATCTCGCAGTTTGTCCGGGCTTGTCCCACTTGCATTTTCAAGAAGACGCGCAGCATGGAGCTCGTCTTGGCAGTCTGTGCACGAGAGGACAGCAAGTCTGCTCCGCCCGTGTTCACTGAAGAGGAGAAGAAGCTGGTGGCCGAGGTGCAGCAGCTCGTGCTGCAGTACCCTGATGAGGCAAAGCACGTTCTGGCACACTGCATCCCGCCGCATGTGGCCGAAGGCATCAGCCGCGACGCAGCGCCTTCCAGCTCTCGGACAACTACTTGGCAGCCTGCTTTTGAGCCTGATTTCCTGCATTCGCCTGTCCCGCTGCACGCTATGCCTGGACTGCATCCCTGGCTGGACCCTGCTTTGTATGACAGTCAAGGGCAACACTGGTCTATGTCTGGCAGTTCACACGGCTCGTCTACTCTGGTTTCGAACGCCTCTTCCCAGGCTGGCTACGACAAGACATACTATGAACTCGCGCCGATGCGACGGTGGGCTAGCGCAGACGAACCGCTGGAGCAGTCTCTGCTACGCGAGCGCGAGATCGTGCTCCCTCCACTAACGAAGGTCCTCTCTGAGGGTTCGACGGACATGTTCGATCCTGCGACGCGCTTCGAGCCCCGCGCGCCGTTCGAGCTCTACTCACCGCATTTGGCCCTCCCGCCAATGCAGACGTGGTCCCGCGGCTCGGAGGCTGACCACTGGGCAACGACATATGCGGAGAATGGATACGGGCAGATCGACCCAGCGCTACTGCAGGACGACGGGCTCGGCGAGGTGCCCCTCGCCTCGCCTGATCGTGTGCTGTTCGCGGAGTATCGTCATCGCTCGTCGATGGGCGCCATCAGCATGTCTTCTGCGCCGTCTGCCTGTAGAATCGGATCCGTCGAGTCGCTCTTGACGGGTTCGTCTCCCCTCAGCAGGCTTTCGTTACGCTCGGGGCTCGTGAACGCCTACGCTGCGGCGGGCTTGGACGACAGCGAATCGCAGGCTCGCCATCTGGTAGTTGAGATGGACGCACCGCGGTTTGTATTTCCGACGTCTGTAGAGAGGCAAGGGCTCGATGGTGACGACCCGTTTGCAATGACTGAATAAGCACCGAGGGATGATGGACCTGATTGACATGATTATGGTAAACTCAGCCTACCCACCATTCATTCCCGATGATTCTTCTCCCTTGTATATGTACTCGCGATAGATAGAAAGATAATCTTCTGCACGTTATAAAGCGCCTTCCCGAGATCTTACATCATAAAACCCCAGAACTATACCAATATCTTCGCCCACCAACGTGGTTTGGTATGTCCTATGCTCTCCGTGCAACCGTCCACTCGCCAGGTCGTCCTCCGGCTTCTGAAGACAGATGCTAGTCTTGCAGAACAGTGGCACCGATATAGCCGCCGCCACGCCGCGCAACCCTTCCACGCTCTCTGATCTCACCGTACGCTGCTCCTCTCGGCGTCATTGCAATACTATAGTTTGTGATTGACCTAAGAATACAATGAGAGTGACAAGTGCGAGGACTATGGTACTCGAGTGCTGATAGAGGCATCGAACCCGGCGATTGATGCGGCGAGTGCCTCCGCGTTCGGTTTCGACGAAACAGCGTCCACCCGCATGGCAAGCTTGTCGTCCAAATGGCGCGCGCTCGTTGGGCCGATCGCAGCGATCCGGGGGGAGAGCTCGGAGGAGTCTGTTGAAGGGAGGACAAAGTGCTCGCGCAGAGCGGGCGATGCGAAGTCGGCATCGGAGGGAGAGAAGAAAACGATCCACCAGATGCCTGCTCCGAACCACGGTCAGCATACCGCTAGATGCGCCGGGGGCAGCTGAACACACTTGCTGGATGCGCGTGAACCGCCCGCTCGAGGTCGATGTGGAACGTTGACGAGCCGCGCGTCGCATACACCTGGAGCGGGTCGAGCGCGACGCCGCCGCTAGCAAGGATGTTCGGAAGCGTATCGCGGTTCTTGTCACCGGTGAGGTAGAGGAGACGTTTTCCCTCAGGGCTAGGGGCAAGGTCGCGGAGGATGAAGTGGGCGAGCTTTTCGCCTGTACCAGACTCGGCGGCACCACGGATGTCCCGGGGTACAAAGGGGTGCGCGCCGATGGATGCGCCGATGTCGGCGAGGGCGCGCGCGGTGGCCTCGCCGACGACATAGAAGGGAATGTCGGCCCATGTGGCTGTGGGTGGTGTCGTTCACGACGTCACTTGTAGGAAGAGAACCGACATACCCGAGTTTCCCCCCTCTATGTCTCCATGGCTCTGGGCGAGCTGCCCCGCGACGGTCTTCCAAGCTTCGCAGGAGCGTCCACTAGTGATGACCACGCCTGCATACGCGCACCTGCTGAGGCCCGCGGTGATGGTGTCTTTGAGACGATCCAAGGATGTGGACGTGGTCTCGAGGACGGGGACGGAGAGGGGATTGTACCCTCGGGACTTGAACGCATATTCGTAGGCGTCGGGGGTATTCGATGCTCGGAGCAAGAGAACGTGTGCCATTGAGCAAAGTCCGGACGTCGCATTCTCAGAAAGTGAGCGTAAATAAAGTGACTTTTTGTGTTTATATAACTTTAATTGCTGCCGCAACTGTATACTCCCTCAGGCTCTTGCGTCCTGCGCACTCACTTGAGGCAGACTATGGCCGATACCGTAAGCTTCAGACTTCAAGGCCTGACGGTGGACATGTTCTTGTTGTTGTATGATATAAATGTAAAAGAACATAATGTACAATGGCAGACGCACGAGGCTCACGCCGAGCACCGAAATTCAGGCACAATATGTACATAAATTAGCGCCTGCCGGCGAGGTCCACGTCCTCTTATCTCTCGCCGAGTGCATCGTGAAAGCTGTTACGCCCACCTAAAAATACTGAGCTTGAGCTGATCCAGCAGCACTTCCATCCTCTGTAAGTGAGGTATGTTTCGTGTTTTTGCATCGCATACTGGTGAATAATTTGCTAATGAGATCTGGGTTCAGCATGAGCCAATTTCCCATCGAGATATGGGAGCAGATATTCTCGCTGGCGTGTACAGATGACGGTTTCACTGGTCGACCTTTATCTCAAGTTTCGAGGTTTATCAGGACGGTCCTCGGGCCCATACCGCCTACAGAGTGTTACGCTCTGCGGGTGGGCAGCGGTGTACAAATTCAAAGAAATGTTTGAGCGGATGTCGCCCCCACTCCGTCGGGTGCAAAACCTATTCATCTCCGATCTCCGCCCACATCGGACGCTGGATGAGTTACCAGACTTGTCCCAACTACGCCAGGACGAGCTTCTTCGTATCCTCATTCACTACTCTTTCTCCACTGAAGACAAGGAGAACTTATTGCACAAGTTTCGCCCAATATTTGGACTGGGTAATCGGCTCACACAAGTCTACTCGGATTTAGATATTGCAGCTGTTCAGGCCCTTGATCGCATCTTGCAACTCACAGCGTCACATCTACGAACTCTCACAATGCCTAAATTCGCGCACATACTCGCCAATCCTCTTCCCGCGTTGGAAGAACTCACAATCATTAATTCCTCTTCCTTTCTCTCCTTACCCTCGCCTATTACCTTGAGCACAAAAGTGCTATTTCCATCACTACGCCATCTGCGTCTCGTCCGCTGCCACAAGATTACCAGGCATTTTGTCCAAGCGAGTGTGGCTCCTGCGTTGACCCCTCTCTATCTCAGTCGTAACATCTCGCTGTCCGCTCCCATCATTGATTCCCCGCCTACCGATCATGTAGCCCAAGGAGCCCCTGCAAGTTCTACAGAAATGGACTTCGTTCCATGTGTTGAGCACGTCATTATACGTCTCGCTCCTCATCAACTGAAGCCGACTATGCCCCAAATTCGATTATATGGTGAGCGGAGACTGCTCCGAAGCTGTAGATTAACCCTTCTTCTACCTCAGCCTGGCTACCGACAGCCAAGCGATGATCATGTGTGGGCCGATGCGAAGTGTGACTGGCTGCAACGAATTATGGGCAGGGAAGGTTGTTGGAAAATCGATCCCTCCGAGGTGATGGATGAAATTGATGTATTTTGATCCCGTTTGTGTACGCCTTGTTCACTGTTGGTCACAGTTTAAAGGCTGAACATATTACCATGTAGCCCATCATGGGACTCTGACTCGAGGCTTGCTACACGGACGTCGCTATGGCATACATGCCATGGTAATTTTCCGAACACACTTGCGCCACGAGGAGCTTGGGACATTTTGGTGTGTTATAATTCGGATGGCTGGCATCTTCCCTTGGTCCTAAGCCCTCGATTTAATCATGACGGGAACGCAAATGTAGATACTTATGAGCATTGGGCGTCTACGAACCATGATTAAGGTTCCCCAATTTAGGTGTTGAAAGGTGTACTACGATTTTAATGCCTCACAACGATCGAGTTAGCTCTGCTGTCAACCGCCACGTTATTCATTCTACCTTACAGCATCGAGGTGGGGTTTATAAAACACTATTTTATCCAGAATTCGTTGGTAACGGTCTGAAAAGTGAGATATCTTGGCACTTTGACGCTGATCGAATCAACTCGATGGTGTTTCTCATGAATACACAGTGTTACGATGTACGTTTGCCCTGTCGAAGTATTGGAGCACATATTCTCGCTTGCCTGCACAAGGCCACGCCTGTCGAGCGCACTCTCAGGTCTCGAAATCCATCCAGACAATTTCGAGCCCATACCGCCTGCTGAGCGTTGTTCTGAGCGAAGTGGATCGATCGTACAAATCCAACAAAACGCTGCTGGACACTCCGCCTCCTCTCTGTCGCGTGTGCCATCTATTCGTTACGGATCCCAGGCCATACAAGCCGTCGGTGAAATTTAAGTTGTCCCAGTTGTCCCAAAGCGAGTTCTTCCGGTTCTATAGTTTATACTCCTCCTAGAAGAATGAGTGGACCATTCGGGATGAGCTTGGTCCGTATTCCCAGGGGTGCACCTTCGAAACGATATAACCTCGAGTAGATTTGGAAGGTGTTGTTTCCTGGGCCCTTGAATTCATCCTGCAACTTGTGGCACTGCATTCAAGTATGCACATGGCATAATAATTCAACACAGTTGTGCCCAATATAGAGCATATTTTTACCATCCTTGGATAACTTCTAGGCAATCGCAGCTTGAGCCATACTGACAACCCCCTCCTCCTTTAGCGATCTCTTTGCAGCAAGCTTTGTTCGACGATGGTACACGCCGCACATAGTATAAGGTACACCGATTGAAGGTATCCTCCAAAGAAGTGCGACCCTCGTAATATTTCAAAAATCTGCGCGCCAATCAGCCGCCGATAGTCAAGTTATGCAAGTCGAACGACAGCTTACCGGTCGGTTTCGCCGCGTAAAGTAGCAGCATGTTTGTCGCAAGGCTCGCAAAGAAGGCCGTGGCCGAGTGACGACCACGGGATTGCTGAAACCCTAAAGTACTATGGACTTCTGTGAGTGAAGCATAAGTATGGAGGGTCGATGTTAGCTGACCTTCAGCGTCGGAAAATCTCGCGCTCTTCACGATAAATCAAACTGTGATGATTTTGCATGAAGACGAAAGGCATAAGACGATTCTTTATTGCATAAGTTTCACACTCACTCTGCAGTGCATGGACTGGCGAGCCTTACTGTGAGAAGACGTAGCAGCAGGATTGGCGTGATTGTACGCGCATTGCCATGCATAGCAGGAGCTCGTTCCAATATAGCGGAAATATCCGGTCTTGACCAGATCATGGAGATTTCTTCCAAGGAAGTCCCATACCCACGCAGACGGTGCATTGTCATACGACAAATCTCAAATCCGATGATCAAATTCGATGAGCGCTGAGAGTGAACGGCATTGATGCACATCAATATAATCCAGCTGCAAGCGCTTCAAGCACCGTTTGACGGCTGCGAATATGTGCTGGGTCAATCGTCAATCGTGGTACGAGACTTTACCATCCTAGAAGCCGCACGCGCGTACCTTTCGGTCTGATTAACATATCTCTTCTCCATCTCAGTATTCAGCGGCTCATAGTTGATCTCACCTGGATTGTCAGCAACGATGGCGCTAAACTATTTGTATGCAACGGTAAATCATTGTAGGTGGCCGTATCGGTCAGCTGTACATACCTTGTTCATCACGACAATCTCCTCACGAGGTAAATTGAGGCGCTGATGGTCCTGCCCAGAATATCTTCTGATAGGCCATTCAAGTATAATTGTAAGTGCCGACTGGGACTGACCAGCAAAGAATTAACAACAAGCGGACCCTCGTCCAGGTATCGAATGTCGGTATGCCCGAATCATATCATGAGACCCACAATTAGCGAACAAGCCCATGCTGCTTAGCTTGTACCTGATACTGAGCACTCACGCATATTTGGTGTGTTTGATGGTTTCTTCGTCGTCAAGCAGCCATTCGAACCATTCGGCACCGTATGCCATACTGTCGAGAATGATTTTAGAGATCTTCAGCCCCGATTTTCCCAGTCGCATTGAACGGATGCATCCCTGAGTGAGACTACACGAGCAGATCAGAATCAAATAAAATGACTGACCATATGGAACCTTGTTGAAAGAAAGCTCTAGAACCGAGGGAATCGCGCAACGAAGATAAACTATATAGGTTCGCCTTAACTTCAGGTTCCCCGAAGAGCTCAGCCAAACCCAGTCGTCCATTTGCAAGTCTTTTCAAATGCTGCAAGAACCCCGCGATTTCCCGCGCGGAATACTTAGGGATTTATAACGAGAGAAGGCTGAATTCGATACCGTACCGCTGCTACTACCGTGACCGCAGCAAGCGGAGGAAAACCGTCCGACGTCAATGACCTGAATATGTAACTGATATTACATCTATCTTAGCGAGCCCGAATTCGTTTCAAACGGACAATCGGCGGACCTGTCACGGGGTGATGAGCATTGATTCGTAGACATCGACCAGTGAACATCGCATACTATCCTCTATCTAGCACACGGCACTATAAACTGATCCCTGAGAAAACCACTCATGATCAGACTCGAGAATGCCTGAGCCCAACGTGCAATGTTGTACTGCGCATCCGACACAAGGATCGCTAATTAGATTAATCTATACGTCAATACATTTGACAAAAACGAGAGAAAATTTCACGTACGCACAACAGGAAAAGGCGTTACTATGAAATTGTCTGCCAAGTGAACTCAAGGTGTAGTACTCAAACAGACCAGCTGCCCAACGGAGGATAAGAATATGATCTCTGGTATATATAAGTTGATGAGGTGAGACTATGCAGAGAGTGATGGGCATGTATGTATGACTAGACTGGTTCCCCGAGCTCGTATAGCGACCAAGACATCGAGAACATAGCAAAACAGAGCTAGGTATGTATGCTCACAAAATGGAACGATCACGGCGCTGGAAGAGACGGACAAGCAATGCAGACAGAAGGAGAATGCAAAGTAAAGAAGAGAATCCAGGAAATCATCAACAGAAAAGGAATTAGCTGACGGGGCACACCGACTGATTAGAGGCGATCTACGACTTAGCGAACCAGTGAATGTCCTGAACGGAAGGAGGAAACAGAGTGGACAGAATGATGGACAAGGCCTGACGTATACAAAGCACAGGCAGACGGGAGTCGCCTACCACCTCTCACACCGCACGCTGAAGATCGGCGCGCCTGGTATCCACGATCAGCGCTTGACACAGACAAGCAAGGTTGAAAAATGCTTACTGTCGGAGTGTATCATACACAAACTTATAACTTCTAAGATTACCTTTCAACCTTCGGATGTCGAGACTGTACGTGCCATCCAAACGGTCAATCCGCGTGAGTTCGACAGAGAAACGTATTTCGTCCCCCAAATCGTGTGTGGAGTCGCCATACACCGATTCGAATGCAACAGGAGCGTCTGAGCCGGCGCCATCGGGCACCGCAGCAGCTATGAGGGCATCCGCTGACCCATCACCCTCGAAGGTCGGCGACGCTGCTCCTTGATTCAACGACGAGTTCGATACTTGAGAAGATTGGCGACGCATCAAAAGTCCCCTGAGCATGCCACCGGTAGAGCCGAACGATGTATGAGACTGAGGCGGTTGAGGAAGACCACGTTTATCAACCTGATAAGACATGGTGAATTACGTTCCAATACACATCACCGCCTGCTTCACTTACCCCGTTGGAAGCCGCTGAGCCGACTATCGAAAACGCGGCCAAACCACTGCCCGCTGTGTCTCGGAGCCCGAGACCCACACCGTTTCCCGCTTTTCGCCGCTTGGGCCTCACACAGCGATACTTGTACTCGCCTTCCACGCTTATTTCTACTCCCATACCTTCCAGGACTGCGCGTATGTGTTTCATGACCTCCGGAGGCGGGCCTGTCGTGACCATCGTCTGGTCAAGGGGGCCGTGATGGGTGCGGATATCCAGGTAGCCACGCGGACTTTTCCCAGACTGTCCCTTTCCACGCACACGAGCACCGAGGTTGGGGCCCGAAACGGAGGCTTCCGTGTGGGACGATGCAGATCGTTGAGGATGTCCAGGAGCTGGAATAGAGGCAATGGGCGTAGCAGAACCAGGGGTGTCTGATAATGAGGGAGTGGTCCCTCGTGGAACGGTCTCAATCTCGGAAGATTTTTCCGCCTCGTCATCTGTGACCTTCCCTTTGCTCTTAGACCTGAACCATTGCATGACCCTGTTAGCCTTGACCGTCGATGCCGGGACGGCGAGTCCAGACCTAGGTGTATTGACAAACTGCGGGGGAATCACAGCTTGCGGTGCTGGCGATTTATGAGGGACAGTGGGAGGAATGGAAACTATTGGTAAAGGCTTTGCATACTTCTCAGGATCCAGAGTCGAGCTTTTCTCCTTAATGGGCGTTTCTGCGGTCACCACTCGACCTTTGCTGCGTGCCTTGATGCTGTTTTTCAGAGGCTCGACCATGACAGTAAGAGTATTCCTGCGTGACTTCTTACTGCCGTTGACAGAGCCGTCAGGACTGAGCAAAGAGGGTGACGTAGCAGTCGGGGTGGCGTTGGATGGCGATGTCGGAGACAAAGGAACCTGGAGAGTAGATGGACGTCTACCATTTTCCACCTTGCCGGTCGCCGTAATGGTATCGGTGGAGGGAGTACGTCCCGGAGAATTCTTCTTGCTTTGGGATGGTGTCCTCTGAGCAGTGCCGTGGGTCTGCTCCGTAGAACCGAACAATTTGGAGATGCCAATCTTATCGATAGACAATCCTTTCCGATGGCGACTTTTGTTGGACGAAGCAGAGTCTGTTTTCTCTGAGCTCGACGGCGCCTTTTCCTCAGCGGAGACAACGGGAGACACTGGCGGACCAGTCACTTCGATAGACACCACTGGCGCAGAGGTGGCCGCAGGCAATTTTGCCGTAATGGTCCCAGAGCGCTCCCGGGGTGTAGATACAGGCGGCGGAGGTGTTGTTTTCTCAGCAACTTTCGTGACCTCCGCATGCAGCTTCCGTGGAGTATACTCTCGCTCCTGGACATTATTGGGTGGACCAACAGAGGGTCCAGTGCTGGTAATATTGTTCGATCCTTTGTGAGGTGTTTGTCGGGAATCCGACTCGCCATACTCCACTTGAATAGTGTGCCTGAATCCGCCTTTGGTGCGCTTCGTCTCCGGTGACATTTTCACTGGAGCCCCCGCAGATGGTAAGATAGACTGCTTCTTGAAATCGTAATCGCGATCGTCATTGGCTGCGGTGAAGCTGTCATCCGGCGACGTCATCAAAGTCACCGGAACTTCCTCCGACGGTGAAGGTCCAAATGGATCGTCATCCGTTGTTGCAGATGGTGGTGTAGGAAGCACGATTGTCGAGGTGGCGGTACGACGAGAAGAACTATGAGCGCCTGACGTTGAATAGACAGATTGGTCTACGGATGTCTCGTATAGATACTCCGGTTGAGGATCCTTCCTCGACCGGGATATTGATGAAACAGACGCATCACCTACATACCCGTCTGTACGAGCACTCTGGCTTCTCGCAATCTTGCTTGCTGTGGGGTCATTAGCAGATTGTTGTTTCATCTGGCGCTGGTATGCAAGTCGCTTCTGATGATGTTGCTCTATTGCCGAACGCTCCAAATCGGCCACGCTCCTGGTAAACACATGCGCATAAGGAGCCAGCCACGGGTGAGCCATAATTATCGAGAGGTCGGCACGATGCACTGGATCCGGAACCAACATTATGGACAGCAGTTCTCGTGCTTCGGCTGAGATGTATTCAGGAAAAGAAAGCGGCGTGTTGACGATGTACTTGTACAGTAGGTTGATATTGTCGCCATCCGGGTTGGCTGGGTCGTCGTCGAATGGCAGGTAGCCCGCCAGCATAGCATAGAGGATGACTCCACATGACCAGATGTCGACAGCAGAACCAACGTACAACCCGTCAGAGATGACCAATTCAGGTGCCGCGTAGCACGGGGAACCGCAACTTGTCTGCATAAGATCATCTGCACGGTGCTCAAAGCGATTGGCGAATCCGAAATCGGTGATAATAACGTTTCTATGACGGTCAAGTAATAAATTTTCCAGCTTGAGGTCCCGATGAACAATTTTCTTTTGGTGAATGTACCAGACTCCTGATATCAGCTGCGAGAATAGCTTGCATGCATCCTTCTCCCGCAGGTATCGGTGAGCGAGGATATGATCGAACAATTCTCCTCCAGATGCATACTCGAGGATGATGCCAATATATTTCTCCGTCTCGATGACGTCGTAGAGACGAACGATATTTGGATGCTTGAGGGTCTGTGCACTTAATCAGCATAGTGTCGCTTGCGCTATATACAGTCCACGTACCCGCAAAACCTCAATCTCGCGCTCCACCTTCGACATACGCACTGATGTATCGATATTGCCACGTCGAATGAGCTTAACGGCAACCTCCTCTCCCCATTGCATATGCAAGCCAAGCTTGACCTTCCCGAACTCGCCCTCGCCCAACGTCCGCAACAGAAGATATGGTCCAAATTTCGGTATTGTACGCCTTGGATGTGCATGGGCATACTCAAGTGCAGCAGGGTGGGAGTAAATATCACGATAAGCAGGCTGCTCTTCCTGCTGTGGTTGACTGGTCACGACTGTATGTGACGCTCGCTTCCTCGAGGGCGCTTGTGATGCAGGACTTGTCGTCGGCTGGACCGATACGGGCCTTGTGGCCTGACGCGACGGTCCCGGTTCCGGAGCGTGGAGGTGGGGGGAGTGGGAGTCCATGACAAGTTTACCAGGATGACTGTCCACGCTGGCGAGCTGGCAGACGCAGTTTTAACTGGGTGGTAAAGGGAAAGTTCAACAGAAGACAGGTTGATGTGGGCTGGGAAGCGACGCGTGGCAGTTGGCACCCAGACGCAATAAATCAACGAAGAAAAATGCGAGGCTCACAGATAAACAGGAAGCTCAAAAGTACATGAGACACTCGCCGTCGTTGAGCACGGCGACGAGGTCGAAGGAGTGACGGTCGAAGGAAGACTAAGAGGCGGCGGAGGCCGTATTAGCGGTAACCGCGCGAGGGCACAGATTCCCTTATTGGTATCGCATCCTGACAAATCGTCCAGCGCCTGAATTTTAAGTGGCGGCAGCCGTCTGCCGGTGGCGGGCGCACCGTTGCGGGCCACTGCTGGCTGCAAAATAGGCCAGTGACTGCATGCAGACATCCGTTTACCTAGGCTCAACAGAGTCAAACGCATAGATATAACAATAGCTTGATTCAAAATTACTCACGCACTGTGATTGTGTTCTGGTTCTAGAAATCACCCCGGTGACCCTGCCCTGTATGGTATCAGGTTGGCAAACAGTTGGCATGCTCATATATCTATTAGTAGGCCTAGTGCACACGTATGCCCTCATGAACTGCCAAAGACTGCGCCCCGGCAAGTGGAATCCAACTGTGACCTCCCGACCGCACGGCAGCAGAAAAACATTGTTCCTGTGCCTAAGCTACCTTCTAGTATTATACAAGGCCGACTAGATCGTTCATACTCCCGTCACAGTCTACACGTTCAACTCCGCTTTATCACCCTTTTGTATACTGGCCTTCAACTCTTGGTCATCCAACGCAGGCTGGACCCACTCCTTGAGGAACTTGTCTACCTGCTCTGGTGCACGCCCGATGAAGCTCTTCGGATCGAGCAACTCGTCCAGCTGCGACTTGATAAGGTCGAAGTAAGGATCGGCGCGCACGCGTGCAATCAAGTCGTTCTCGAGCCCAAGCGCCTTCACCTGATGCGCCGCCTCATGCGAAAGTACCTGGTAGTGTATCAGAAAACAGCGCGTGATGCATTGATGGCGCAGGACGCCCACCCTAATCTTCTCGTGGGCCTCTTGGCGATCGCCCCCTTGCTTGACCATCGCCATGATGATGTTCTCGGTGGCCATGAAGGGGAGCTCCTGCGAGATTCGCCGCGCTATGACCTTTGGATATACGACAAGTCCCTCCGACACATTCTGAAGTGTTGTGAGCACAATGTCGGCGGTGAGGAACGCTTCGGGGAGCGTAATGCGGCGATTCGCGCTGATGAGTTGTCAGGTTTCAGTCTGACATATTTGATTTACATCATGCACACACCTGTCGTCCAAAGTGCGCTCAAACCACTGCACGCTGGACGTCATGAGGGCATTTTGTTGGAGGACCATAAGATGTCGAGCCAGACTGCATATCCGCTCAGACCGCATGGGATTGCGCTTGTAAGCCATCGCAGAAGACCCGATTTGGGTGGATTCGAAGGGTTCTTCTACTTCCTGTGCGATGCTTCTGAGATCAATGTGGTATGTTCAATGGGTATCCTGGGTTCGTACCTTCAGATTTGCGAGCAGTCTTAGATCAGTAGCAAGCTTGTGTGCAGTGGCACCAAAACTCGCCAATGGCGCAAGCACGTCCACGTCAATCTTCCGCGAGTATGTCTGAGATGTGACCGGATAAGCATAGCCAAAGCCCGACAGTGACGTGACGAGGCGATCCAGCTCTTCAACCTGAACGGAAAGTGAGAATATAATTTGCAGGATTGATTCAAAATTACCCGCCTTATCATGGTCTCCGTCGAACAGCGTCAGGAAACTAGCCTGTGTACCAGTAGTCCCCTTAACACCTCGAAATCCGATATCATCCCTCGCACGTTTAATGTTTCGCAAGTCCCACAAAAGTTCCTACTCTATAAAGTAGGAGACCACAGTAAATAGTTACGAAGCTTATGCTACTGACCTGGAGCCATAACGTAGTCCTTTTGCCAACCGTCGTGAGCTGCGCAGGCTGGAAGTGCGTGAAACCGAGCGTCGGCAGATCGCGATATTGCGCTGCAAATGCCGAAAAACGGTCAATCACAACTGCAAGCTTCTTCAAGAGCAGTGTAAGGGCCTCGCGAATGAAAATCAAGTCCGCGTTGCTGAGACATGGGTTAAGGTTAGGGTTTACGATGAGCATAATTAGCACTTACTCTGTGACATAGCACGACGTTGCTCCAAGACTTGGTTGAAAAAAAAGTCACGATTAGCTCCTTAATCTTTGGAGATGACGAACTGGATAATTCCGGCGGCTGCAGGTGCAACCTGGCCGAAAGTGTGTACATGAGCCATAACATCGTGACGACGTTTCTTCTCTTCTTGAGCAGCGGTCTCGAACTGTTCTGGTGTAAGATGCTACACGAGAGTAAGATCAGTGCTTCCCGGGATATGAGAGATCGAACGACGCACAAGGTTCGCCCTCATTTCCTCAATCGCTCCGTCCGATATTTGAAGACCCAGTTCCTTCTCTGCAATCGCGAGGTTCAGCCACAGCTTTCGCCATGTATGAAAGCGATTCTGGTTTTCGTCAACATTTTCCCACCAAGTGTATCGATTCATCAGACGAATATACTCACGGCAGGTGAAAAAAGGTGAGCCATCTCTTTGCTCGCATAGCGGCTGGAATAAGGTAAGAATGCGTTCCAAGAGAATAGAAAGCGAAAACCTTGAGAGAGGTGTTTGATATGCGTCGAAGGCCTCCATTGTACGGTCTCCGCAGGATCAGATGTTTTGCGGAACTGAAAGTAGTTTCAAGAACATGTCGGATCCCTCGGGTGCAAATCTGCATGTAGTCATGTGATCACAAAACTGATGGACGAGCGCTATTGCGATTCGTTGTATCGACGGCGCCGCGAGCTTGGCCGGGCCCATGGTGTTGAGGAAATGGATTCCACTCACTAGCTGGCTGTCCACTTTACATTCTTTCTGTCTCAGTGCAAAAAATGCGTGCTTTGTGTACTCTTTGTTTCGATTCAGGCGGACTCTAGAAAAAAAAAAGTAAAAGCATTCATCCTTTGTTCGACCTGCCTGCCAATTCACACACGCAGCGAGGCGTTGAAGGACGCCACATCATTCCTCGTGGCCGATTCTGGAGCGCCGTTGATTCGAAATTCGCCTAACAAAGCGTGATCGCTCCGACCGTCACTGTTAAGGTCGTGCGGCGAGTCCGCGAATTCAGGTGCTTTGTTGGTCTTTAGCATCGCTGCAATTCTGTTGACGTATCGACTTGACTGTGTTTTGCTCGCCATGCCCACTCTTGGAACCACTGGATGGAAAGTCAAGCTCCATACGAAGCGCGGTGTTGTGGAAGAGCGTGATGTGGTCGAGAACTTCGGTGGCACCAGATGTCGAATCTCGTGCTCACCTGGTGTGGTGTGTTTCTCAGCAATTAGCCTACGCTTAAATTCTCTTATAGTCTTTCTGTAGCAGTTTTATTTCAGCTTCGAGACGAGACAAAACAGGGGCGGCGTATACGTGGAGATATTCATGGACGGGATTCAAGTATGTGCATGTCATGATAATGCGACATTTCGTCTGATGCAGTATATGCGCGGTCACAGTTTGAACACTTCTGTATTCCTGGCGGCATCACGTCTATGAACAGCTACGGCTGGCAAGATCCTAAAACGCGGAAAGTCCATCCGTTCGCATGGAAGTCTGCGCGCACACTGTGTACGCCACTTCCAGTGGCGGTTCTGGCAGTGTCTGAGAAATCACTTTAATGCTGTCAGGTTTAGCTGATGTTGTCGAAAGAACGACTACTATCCGGTTGCATGGAACGATCATCATCAGACTGTACAGGTTACAGGGATCATTGTGTAAAGCTGGAACGTACCTGCCAGATCCATCACCTCTCCGATCCAAGTGCAGACCAAAGCAAACCTACTATGCTCAGTGCGTGTCAGGCTCTGGAACTACTGTCCCTGCTGATCATGACATCAGTATAGGAAAAGTAGCGCTTCCCGTGTCCAAAGTTCCGCGTGATATTCGACGAAGTTGTGCGACTGGTGAGGGTCTTGGCCCAATATTGGCGCACATTCGATTTGAATACTTACAAAGTGCGCCTTATTTCTGGCTTTCTCAACATCCAACCCTTCACTATGCTTGTTCAGGCGTTTTGCAAGATTCGACTGACTTGATAGTAGCTAAGAATCCCTTTGACATACCTGTCCCAGCAGGAGAGTCGTTGGAGTGCATGCACAAGAACCGAAAGATCGTGCGTGCTTTCAAATGGTCTGACTCCTGATGAATTATGCAACTTCTATGTAGATGGAATGGCTTGAAGATATGGAAGTCGCGAACATGCGATATGAATGTGACTCTTGCTGCAATCCGCTCGACGAGAATCACCGGTCGCGGGTAACGACGTGACCACGAGTTTTGTGTCGTCTATCGATGTGATAGCGAGTGCCTCACATGCTGTTCTCTTAGCTTTACGTGGTCAGTTGGATGAAATTTGATTTGAAGACTGAATCCTCGAAGCCAGTCTAGAGGCTCGTCTAGAACATGAATTGTAATATATACTTAGAGCATGACATTTAATGAAGTAGCCTCAAGGCGTAGTTTATCCTACAAACCCAATGCGCAAGAAGGCCAATACTGGGATATCCCTTCGCCGTTGTTTCTTGGCTGTTTCACGCACGAATCTCGCTCCTGCTAAACTGACATCGCGTCATGAAGTCGCTGGAAGTTCACGTATAGATCATCAGTCAAAATACACGTCACGGATGGTGTCGTCGTGAGTACAGCTGCATCGGTCGTGCTGTATGTCGTGGCAGGAGAATATTTGACATTTGGCAAGTTTGACTCGGGGGAGTGGTCACCTTGCAAACGGACTTACTTACATTTGTCCACAATTCATACTAAAACACCAGAATTTCGGTTTTTCCTTCTTCTAGTAATTCTGAGTGATTCTATCGCCGTCCGGAAATGCCTGTGAGACTTGAGTCGACGATGATCGTCGCACGGCTGCAGAGACCTTTGCCTCGATATGGCAATCCCTCCACCGACAATTTCCGCATTAGACGCCTGTTCGCTTCAAGTTCCCGCACTGACGAGTTGCACTGGAAGCGGCCAACCTGGTCTCCCGGTTTCTGAGTCAGTCTTCAATGTGATTGCACGGCTTTCTACTAGACTCCGTAGGATTCAGACTATGTTTTAGCTGTCTGCTCGCTGTTTGAACTCCCCCGGTTCAGTATGGTCCGAGTCAACGCAAAGTGGCATGTCCTCGTAACTTCTTCGACTCTCGCTGTTTTGATTGTATACAAGCAGATAAATGTCATTTAACAATATTTTCACTTTTCTCAACCTGGAATCGTGCTAAATTGCTGCCGTCTTGCTGGTTGGGATTATTGAAATATTGGTGAGTTACGAAGCGAGAGCTATCGGTTCTTGAGCGATCTAGCTGACGGGCGCAATGATCAGCGAGTTGAGTGAGAGAGCCGTCACGACATGTTCACTTCAGCCTCGACGGAACGCTAATTTGAATGTAATTGGATGCGACCCGAGTCGTGTATCAGGCACCGTGGACTCCTTGTTAGATCGCATACCAAGTAGTGTCTGGTTCGGTATGCCTATGAGACCGGTCATTTCTGTGGGCCCTCGACGTCGAGATTAGAGCCGTGTTTCTCGGTCAATGTGTACGTTTTCATACTCTATTTTCCCACTGATCCACATTCGGTTATGAATATGGTCTGCATGGGTCAAGTGTATTCGAATGCACGGTTGGACGAGGGCCAGGTGACACCAGTCAATTTCAATATTTTATTGGAAGCAAATTTATCTTCTGACTGTTAGGTACCTCATGATAGATGCGATAGGTGCTGCGCAAAATGTTGCTGGCCATAGTATCTCGAAATAGGCCGGTATGGACTGATTCATATATCCGCATTCTACTTCCATAGCATGCGTACGTGGCTTATACAGAATACTCGAACGTGACCAATCAAGTGCTCAATCCAGCAGAACGAATGAAGCATCCGATACCAACGAGTTCCAACCGTGCATAAACAATGACCACTACCATCTGCGCAAACTATACCGAAGACCTACAGCCTGAATCACACCTGTTCAATGGGCGTTATGAGTGACTCAATTGGTCATGATTTTCAACAAGGGGCTTACAGTCGCGGACGCCGACAAAATGGCCGAGCGGAATCAGTATGAGGCCGCTGCTGTCGTGGTCTTGAGGGAGGGCGTAGCCGTTGTGGAGGCTCCAGTTTGAACAGGAGTCGCCGTTTCGATGGCCGTGTCGGAGGGAACAGGTGTGGCACTTTCCACAGCCGTATCGGAAGGAACTGGAGTAGCACTTTCTACGGCGGGGGGGGGGGGGAG
>NW_012133248.1:62581-71677 GCF_000313525.1 Fibroporia radiculosa | reverse complement strand
TGGTCTCGGAGCTGAGTGCTCTGGCCGACATAAGATGGGAAAGGTCTCTCACTTCTGGTGTGGTCATGGTAGTCAGCAAGTCTGTGCTGCCGAACAAGTTCATCTCTCGCGGAGGGTCATTTTTGCGGCACGTAAGTTTCTGCGCATCCTGACCCCTGCCACTAGTATTACGGGAAGTTCTCACCACTCGACATAATAGACTACGCAGATCCCGGCTCCAGAGCGGGGAAAGATTCAAGTTGAAATCTTTAGGCGGCAACTGTCTGCTGGCAGGTCCACTATATTATTAGAGGTCGTATATACCCTGTCAGTAACTGTTATGATCCGCTGAACATAATTATCCCTTCACAGGCAGATTCATTTGATCTATGGAAAACGATTTGCACAAGCAAATTGCTAGCGATGACCACATTTATACTACTTCTCAATAAGAGCGATGTGTTGAAAGCGAAGCTCGATGCCGGAATCTCGTTCGCGCGATACGTGAAGAGCTACAAGGACAGTCCCAATGATTTCGAGAACGTCTCTTCATGTTTGTAACGGTCTCTTGCTGGCAAGAATAACTGAATGCTTACTATTTTTTGTCTGTAACAGACTTGAAACGTAAATTCATTACGATTCTCCAACACTACTCGCCCAAGGAGCGACAGATGCACGTACATTTGACATGTGCAATCGCAAGTGTTTCATCGCGCGCCAAATAGTTCAGAGCTAACTACAGAGGATGAATCCCTTTGTACTTGGATTTCATCCTGCTCGTCGAACTGCGCTATACATACGCCATAGACACCCTGAAACCCGCAAAAGTTTCAAATCTTGACTCGCAGTCGCTATGGCTTCCCGCATGCACCAGATGGACCCTGCTCTCAGGGAGGAGCTGCGTAAGTTGGCTGCAAAGCAAGAGGGGGGGCCAGGAAGGTGCGTGCAGTTGTAGGTCCTGTGCGTCTTGTCCCTCATGTCAATAACATCTGCAGGCCGCTACAGGAATTGCTTCAGAGGTGAGATAATAATTAATTGATTACCGTGTGTCATTGACGATCTCCTACAGTGACGAACCGCTGAAGGGCGCCGAGTCTCAGCGACTCAGGTCATATTTTACTTCCAACCGCATGGAACCGAGCCGCGATCTTGACGACCTCGATCGCGTGATTTTCAAAGGTAATCTCGACCTTGTCAAGGATACCTTCACTGCTCTTGCCCCGTCCCATATCCCCAGGCTGCCTCCAAGGAAGAGGCGCGCGCAGCAGCTGCAGAAAGCGTATATAAAATGCGATGGGGTCCCACGCGTGTCCCGGTGTGCAACCTGATTCTCCTTGCCTCTCATCAATCCCCCGATGCGCACAAAGCACTTCGGCATTGCTCGCTGGCTCATCGCTGAGGCAAAGGTCCCCGTGGACGGTACGGACCTTTCCGGCTCGCAGGCGATTTATCATGCTATTTCCACCAAACCGGCGTTCGACCCCGAATACGCGCAGATTCTCTACGATGCTGGTGCGGACGCGTGCCACCGCAACCGTTACGGTGGTACTGCCGCGCATGAGATTGCGTTGACTTGGGAGTTCAAGAACAAAGAGGTCCTCCAGCGTGCAGGCAACGCGCTCGCGTAGTTCCTTGCGCACGGTGGGGACATTGACGTTAAGGACAACGATGGGATGACCGTACGGCAATGCGTAGAGAGTTCCCGCAAGCTTGGCATGCACTTCCCTACGATGGCAGTCATGGACGCAGAAGACGAACAAAGACAGAGGCTAGCGGCGGTAATTTGCGCGTTCTGCGGACGAGTGCCGCAGGATGGAACGGTCCTCAAGCAGTGTTCGCGGTGCAAGAAGGCCACGTATTGCGCGCCGGGCGAATGTCAGAAGCGAGATTGGCCAAAACACAAGCAAAAATGCAAGCAGTCTAAGCAGGGGGCCTAGGTGATTTGCCTCGATCCGAATGCGTTTCTTAAATTCCTCTTAAAGCTGTTCATTAATAATATAGTTAGCACTTACCTGAATGTCAAGCACATAATTTGTATGCTAAGTTCACTTATTACGTTGGGATCTGCACCTTGGAAGGGATCTTAAATTGTAACTCAAGTTTTTCATGAGGCTTGAAGCTTTGAAGACTTTCTCAAATCCACATACAGGTAAATGGAGATAAACACTGATTGCGGAATGAGCACGTTGAGGCCCTACTCTATCAACACTACCACAGATACTATGAGACATCTCATTCGCCCTTCCCGTCTCATGTCGCACCGCGACGCCATGCGCCCACCCAACACCGGACGCGAAAGCGCAGCTAGCCGTCAACCACTAGGGATGTTGAGAATCCCTTCCCACTACCTTTTCATTGGCGAGGGCACGTTGAGGCCGTCGATCGTCTCCAATACTTACACCACGTTCAGTTCACCATACACGATGACGAGCTTAGTAGCGGTAGTGGAGGGGCTTATAAGGACCCTGGACGGGGATGTCGAGGTACTTCGATTGCTCGGTCGAGAGGACCGTAAGCTTCACGTTGAGCTTCTCAAGGTGCGCACGCGCGACCTCCTCATCAAGTTCCTTGGGAAGCATGTGCACACCGAGTGGGAAGGCGGCAGAGTTGGTCCAGAGGGCAATTTGCGCAAGAACTTGGTTCGTGAACGAGAAGGACATGACGAATGACGGGTGGCCGGTGGCACATCTACGAGTGATGGCATCAGCATAGATAACGGACACCAATGGCAGACTACATACCCGAGGTTGACGAGACGACCCTCCGCCAACAAAAGCACATGACGACCGCTCGCCAACGTGTAGCGATCAACCTGTGGCTTGATGTTGACGACGCTGGTTGAGTTGGCCTTCAACCAGGCAACGTCAATCTCGACATCGAAGTGACCAATGCTGGGTTCAATGTCAGCGATCAATCATCAATTAGAACAACATGATGAACACTTACTTGCAAACAATGGCATCCTCTGGCATCACAGCGAAGTGCTTTCCGGTAATGATATCACGGTTGCCCGTGGTAGTGACAAACACATTGCCGCGGGGAGCAGCCTCCTCCATTGGAATGACCTCATAGCCTGCCATCGCAGCTTGGAGTGCGTTGATGGGGTCAATCTCGGTCACAATGACACGAGCACCGTACGCAGCAAGTGATTGAGCACACTATGGGAATTGTAAGGAGATGAATCTCATGGAAAGGCCGTACTTACACCCTTGCCAACGTCACCGAAACCTGCGACAACTGCAACCTTGCCTGCAAGCATAACATCGGTAGCACGCTTGATACCATCTACAAGAGACTCGCGGCAGCCGTAGTAGTTGTCAAATTTAGACTTCGTAACCGAGTCATTGACGTTAATAGCAGGGACCTTGAGTTTGCCCTCCTTCATCTTGCGGTACAGGTGGTGAACACCAGTCGTAGTCTCCTCAGACAGACCACGGATGCCTATCGCAATGAATCGGTGAGTATCTTCATACTGGACACAACAAATTCACTTACCAGAGAGGAATTGAGGGTACTTATCATGGACTAAAGTGGTGAGATCACCGCCGTCGTCAAGGATCATGTTCAATGGCTGTCCGCCCGAGAAAGCACAAAGGGTCTGCTCAATGCACCAGTTGTACTCGTCCTCTGTCTCACCCTTCCACGCGTAGACAGGGATTCCTGTCGCAGCAATACTAGATCGATCGGCAAGATCGAAGGTGAACCAAGATCCCTCCCACAGTGGCAAAAAACACTCACGCAGCAGCAGCATGGTCTTGGGTAGAGAAAATGTTCTGTGGGATTATCCCAATTAATGTGGGGAGATAATGGGAATCCCTGAGACATGAACTCACGCATGATGACCACGCGACCTCAGCACCAAGTACCACCAAAGTCTCGATAAGCACGGCAGTCTGGATGGTCCTAAATGGGAATGACTCAGTCCACGCATCAAGCACGCGAAGGATCTACACCGACATGTGGAGGCACCCTGCGATACGAGCGCCCTTTAGGGGCTTCGCTGCGCCGTACTAGACAATCTGGCTCAGTACAGGTCTCAATGGGATATGATCGAGGAAATCACCTTCGTCCTCATGTACATCAGACCGGGCATTTCATTCTATATTAGTTGAACATAGGCTAGGCAACGTAAAACGAGCGGCTATATGCTACAGACCTCAGCGAGCTCAATCTCCTTGCGACCGAACGCAGCCAGAGAAATGTCTGCGCCCATCGAGTCAGCGAGAATCGATGTATAACATGATAAAGACCCACCAGCAACCTTGAAAACCATTTTGACTACTGCGTAGACTGGAGGGCGGTGATATGGGTGGAAGATGGGGGAAAGAGAAAGAGGGTGAGAACTGGTGCGATTCCGTTCCCGATTTTATTTTGACTACACTTCCCTTCAGAGGCTACGCACGTGATGCCGGCCGCCGCCGAGTGGCTAAGGCCAAAGTCAGAACGCATCGTTTATTCTGCTCGTGTTGACTCGTGGTTCACTCGTGTTGTTCGCGCGTTTCTGATTGACACTTGGGCATGGCCAGTCCACAGCAAGCGAAGAACTTGACTGGGGTGCACGGAAAGTGTCGTCTTGCCGAGATCATTCAGTACAAATGCGACGCCGAAACGGACGACGAGGGTCGCCCGCAGTTTCACTGCTGGCCTGTTCTACGTATCTTTAGAATGTATATATTGCGCAACGTGTCCACTTATTGTGAGATAAGCATCTAACGTACGACTTTACAGGTGCCCGGGTCGTCCTGCCGTGGAAATGACAAGGTACATCGATGTGGACATGGACAATGGCCAGGTGTCCCTTCCTCCTGAGTCCAGGCGAGTGTTTCTTGATCAGTCTAGCGGCATGCGGGACTAAGACAGGAGCACAATAGTCAAGTACTGCCGAAGGGGAAGCCGTGGCGGGATGTGATAAGCTACGAGGATGGGCACTCCCGCACGGAATGAAACTACATATGGGTGGTTGGTTCAGACAAACCGCTGCTACGTCGAAGCAGTCCTCTGCGTTTCTAAACCCGTCCAACATCATTGTACCCGGTGATTCTCGATGGTCTCCTGTTCGGTTAGAAAATTTGCTACTTTGGCAGCTTATATGTGGAGCCAGGGGTATCGCCCTTGTCGTTGTCAGGTATTTCATCACAGGCCAATTTGACAGATGATGTTCAAACACCTGAAATATTCCAGTTGTATGATGTTCATCTGCAAACAAAGAAATCACCGTTTCACGCAATGGAAAGGTGTCGGAAAGACATCACAAAGGTGCCAATTGAATTGAGTAAGCCTTTCCCCCCGTGAAAAGTGGACTTTTCCTCGTTGGGAAAATGGTCATTTCTTTGCTGTGCTAGAGTTTCATTTACATGCGTTTAGTACCTCAACAGGCATACAGTACGAATAAAGAAATCAGCCCGCATAAATTCTAGCATTGTGCTGTCCTATTAGGAGCTGACCATTAAGAGCTCGCCACGCATGGAGTCAGAGAGCTGTTTCTCAGGTTGAAAAACAAATTGTAGCTTGCATATCAGGACATCCCTCCTGGGCTACTCCGACGACCTCCACGCATACCTCGTTCTGTTATTCCGCTTTTGGCAAAATGGCGGGGTAGTTATCGAACGCCTGGCCGCGACAGGAGCCTACATGGATGGGAATCACCGGCATGACAGTAGTCTAGGCGTCTTGCGTAGCCAAGAGCGCGCTTGGTAACGGGTGTGCGCTACAGTGCGTGGTATCCGATCGTCTCCAGGTTATGGGGAGAAGCACGGTGGTGCTCTAAAAATGTCGTCCAGACACCCCCTTCTCGACGAGACATTCCGCTCGAGCCCTCGAGACGGAGAGCTGTTGTCGTCTTAGTATACTTGACATAGACCTGTTGCAACCACTCGATTCTTATTCTGGGTCCGACTGCAGTCTACACAAGCTCTGCTGATGACAACATCTGATAGTGCCACTGTCCATTCAGCGCTCAGCGGCCAGCGGCTGCTGATTGGCTGACTTCCATCATCTAGTTCGTGGCCCGTAGGGCATGTGAATATGCCAGTTGATATACACAGGTGCGAAGAGATATACGATGCGGTCAATCTTCTAATAACAGCGCCATGGGCGTCAAGGCCACATCAGCCCAAACCCAGATTTCTGTTGTCATTGCGCGTGAAGTCGGTCATTCCCAGAATACGATGGAAACGGTAGCAGCTGTGCGTGGGTAGGTGAGTACGTTTGCTGTCATGCTGCGGCTCCGGTAGGTCAGATATAATTCAGCGGTTGCCTTCCTACAGGATTGATCTCCAAAATAAGAGGGACGTTGGCGCAACGATAATCGCTTCTGGGGTAATTTCCAAATCGCCCTGCATGCTCCCTTAGGTTTGTGATTGTAACCTCAGCCGGCTTACATCGCAACAGCCCCACAGAGTGCTGGTTGTCGCCTCTCAGTTCTGGGGGTCAGACGCAAAAATCTAATCTCTTATTGTATTCGCGGAAGCCGTGGGCATTCTCCGTCCTGCCTTCATTTCATGCCACCCCCGGGCAACCCTCAGGGACGAGACATGCGCTGTAGGCTATAGCATGAACCAATTTACGTTTCTCCGGCCGGGATTTTCCCGAAGTATGGATAATTATTCATCGAGTTCCGAGGCACCCCTTCTCCCGCGATGGGTTCCGGTAATGCCTCAGGCCTCAGCCGGTAAGTCATGCGCTGAAATCCTTTACAAAGACTTCAACAACTTGCGCGCTGTGTCGGGACGCGCAGATCTATGTGACACCTGTCCAGATCATGCTGCGAGTGAGTCCTGTTGGGTCCTTGGGCGTCGAATTAATCTCATTCGGAGCAGTGCTGAAACATGGAGGCTTCGTTCGATACAGGTTCAACAGTCACTTTCCGCGGGACATGCTTAATGTGCGAACGTCCACGTTTCGATAAGGAATACCCATTGCCCATGCTTGACAACCACTCTCACAAAGGGGCTCGTATCGGTCTGCGCTGGTTTTGCAGTGATCGTTTGCTGAGCCGGTGAGCCTGTTCGACCCGATTCATGGTCTCGGACCCCGCAAAGGATTAGTGGCAGGTACGTTTAGATCTCATGTCGATTTGCTTCCGTTGACTAAGACGCGCAGGCAGATAGATCCCATCCTGCTTGCAGCACGTCTCCAAGCGGCGGCAAGTGGCGAACATCCCCGTCTAGCAACGGCTCATGTGGCAGATCCATAGATGTTGAGTTGGCACGACCAGGTATGGCGACATGTGTGCAACATTGCAATTGGCTGTCCTAAGGCTTGTAGGCTCCATGTCGACTCTTACTATACGATCCTCCGGTGAACTTTGTAAGGGTTAGGCAGCGTCCCACTGCCTGTGCTCACTTGGCTGTGCACGGTGTGTGTTCTACTACGCCTGGCTGGCAAATAAGCTGGGGATGATCTCAAACTACAGCAAACTGAAACCCCCTGGCCATCCACATACGCTTCGCCACGGCATTATGGTCACGCTGAAAGGCGAGGCTTATGTGTGCGGTGTAGGCTGGTGATGATTAACCTACGCCTGGCCTATGCGCGAGTCGATGTTCTCACTGCCAGTGCAGATATCATTGGTCCGTCTGCGGAGACTGCTTCGTGCCGTGCGAAGCGTCACGTGGTCGTTGTGTTAGACAACGCGTCGGGCGTTCCGGTTACAGAGCACACCGCCACCACCATCCTCTGTACCCCGGCCTGTATCGTCTCCCCGACTGATGGCCGCGGTGCAACTCTCGTCCGTCTACAGTGCATGGTCGGGGGTGGCTTTTCGTCAACACTGTCTTGCTCGCTGTCACCGTGCGCGCGGCTACCGCTACAAGACTGGAGGACGTGCGCGTAAAGCAGTGCGCTGTTGGCCCCGGACGCTGCAAGCCATCAGCCATGCAGTGTCTTTGTCCCATCTCTCGTTATATCACGTCATCCATGTGATTCTACGCTGTGAGCGATCAATTTATGTCCGCGCTTAGCTTACCTCCACAGCTCTCAGCACCATCCGATCAGTATCCTTCTCCCTCGCGACTTGTTTGATCATCGCCGTGGCGAAAGCGACTCCATCCGTCGTGTGTTGCGGTAGGATACCTACGACGTCAACGCACTGCCCATCATCTTATGTTTCACCATATATTAACTGCCAACTCCACTCCAGTTCGCCATTGCCTGCTGAGTTTGCGACTTTCACTCACCTGAGCTGGTGCCTCACATCCTCCCTCACTTCGTCGAGGACTTCCTTTCGCTGGATCTCGCTTTTAATCTCGAGCGTCTTACGGTGCTCTGTCTTCACTATATCCACTCTTCGCAGCAGCTTGACATAACGCTCGAGCTCCTGCACCATGTCGTACCCCCATGGGTCGTGGTCACCGAAGAGTGATGCCAGCCAAGGACAGTACCCCGATGTAGGCGGAGGCCCTAGACGACCCGGCGGAGATCCGCACTCGTTTGCCTTCGTTGGCGGCTATCCTCAAGTACGGTAGATCTCATCTGATGTCATTAGCGGTCGTACTAACGCCAGACCCTTACAGAATCTCTCTGGCCGCGGAACGAGGCAATCGTCGTCGAGCCCGACGTCTAGTTTATCCGGCGCCATGGGTGACACTCACATATCTAATCCCCAGCTTACGACCTCAATCCCTTCAGGGATGGCCTGGTCCGTCCCTCAAGGTAGTTTCGTGGCCACAACCGACGAAGGATCCATGTCTTATATTTCTACACCACTTACGCCGGCATCAGCCAGTCCGTCTGGCGCATTCTCTCTTAACCAATATCAGCCACCTTATAATGCTCAGAATTTTTCTAATGCAGCCGACCCCGAGGGTTTCACGCAGCAGTTCGTTCCATCGCCATCGCCCTTCTCGGAGCCTTTCTCTTTGCAGCAAGCTCGCACTCATGCCATGCTACAAGGACATTCACCTTCCACTCCTGCGACTTCTTCGCCCGGCATCCCTATGTCCCTCCCACCGCACCAGATGCAGACCCTCTCCATCAGCCGCACATCGCGTCCTACTCAGGAGAATCTGGAAGATCAAGTCCGCCATCTCGAGCAGACCGTGCATCATCTTCAAGCCGCACGAGAAGCAGAAGCGCAGCGAGCGGCCAACCTTGAACGGGAGCTTGCCCGCGTCAGCT
>NW_012133248.1:43895-62411 GCF_000313525.1 Fibroporia radiculosa | reverse complement strand
TCCGCGGGCGGCAGTGGCTCGATCCCCACGCCGCTACCTACACCGACACTCCCACCCGCCCTCGAAGCAAACTGGCGAGCACGCACTGAGGCGCGTAAAAAGATCTTCTGCTCAGTCAACCGTGCTGGAAACGCGCTGTGCGCGTGGCATGACTCGCGTCGCGAGCGTCGCGCGTACCCTCCGCGCAACGCCCCCGCAGGGTACCTCAACTGCGGCTGCACCTATGAAGAGGCGCTGTTTGAAGAGTCGTTGTCGCGCCACAATGTTGGTAGCTACCACCCCGGCGAATCCGTGCGCATGGACCCTGCGCTGAGGAACCCACTTCTGAGGCTCCTCCAGCAACGTTATGGGTATAGAGACGGTGACTTCGACTTTGATGCCGTTTCGCGCACCTGGATCAATGGAGAGGACGCCACTTATTGGGAAGCTGAGCTCGCGTCAGGCGCGGCGGTCGCAAAGAAGAACCGCGGCGAGGGACGTCGCTGAAAAAGATCGGCACCCACTTTTCTTGATTTCCACCTTTTTATCGTGATACTTATATTCTAGCTCTCATAATCCCCCACATCCGTTTGTTGTAGCATCTGCACCATCTCGATATCCTGCATACATGGTCTATAGAGCACTCCTTTCCTCTCTCATTCCTTGCATTTATCCCGTGTATCTGTTAAGCATACTTGTTCGAGATTGTCAGATGCGCGTCGTTTACCCACTGTATCCCTAGTTCTCTCCTTTCCTCGTTAATATCTATGGAGTTTTATCCATAGCCTCCCCCCCCTGCGCTAGCGCGCAACACCATCGCACTCCTGTAGCCTGTCGACGCATAGATAATATTATATGCACTATGTTTTCGACAAGACGGTTGTGCGTTGTCGGGAGTCTGGTGTCTAGCTGGTATGAGGCTGGTCACGATGCGCCGCTCGTCGTGAACCTCATTGCCCGATCGTACGGATCGCGCAGCAAAGGTGGCGTGAACAGGCGTGAACGTGATACAGGGACGAGGATCAAGAGCACAGCTTGGCCGAGCCGCTCTCCGCTATTTCGGTCGGTTGCTATGTGTCCCACCCCAAGCGCCAGGGGCGCAAACATGCCGCCGATACGTCGGGCCAGCGGCCGAGCAGCCTGCAGGACACAGCAATGCGTTTGCTTATGATACGCGCGCCCCACCCATGAGCTACAGGATGCACACAGGCCGCCGCCGCCACACACACTGACGACGTACGCCTCTCCTCTGCACGTCTGGAAACGGGACCAGACCGTCCACCTTCACGTTCCCTAACCGTATACGATCACAGACGGTGTCTGGTATTACTTCGTTCTCCACCGCTCCAAGCCATTCGTCAAACACATTTCTCCGTGGTCAATGTTGTGATCTTCGGATCCGCCCATGATGTCGACGTGCTCGGAGGCAACCGCTCATAAGTTCTCTGTAGACGGAGTCCGACGTTCGTTCGCGGGAGGAAGGTGAGGGGAAAAGGTTCGGAATCAGGTCTACACTGAGTCATCGTTTCGAATGCAGACGTGGTATGTTCCCGCTATGGAATAAAACGGCTGACACACATCCTTCACAGGGACACGAGCGGTGCGATTCATTTATGAATATTTCATTACCTCGCGTGCAGTACTAGTCATGCCATGATGCAGATGGTACCGTGCTCCAATAGGCATCAGCGTGACGCCCGACCCGTATAAGATACATGGCCCATATTATAATGAATAAATCTGATTGTGATGTGCCGCACGCGGGAGGACAGTGGCATATCAATTATGTGGTCCAGACGGTGACATAACGGACCAACAAACTTTGGAAATAGGTGTATTGTTGATGAACTCGGCGAATGCACTCCTTATTGCACTTCCCCAACATCTCAGCGCATTGTGATGACCGGAATCCCAGAGAAAAGATCACTGTGAAGTCCGCAGAAGTCGGTCGCCTTCTGCAAACCATCCACTCTTGCATTTGCTTAGGTGCCTTCCGATCTCCTCACAATTGGCTGTGTAAATCGTGCTGAGCAGATCAGAAAATGGTCACCAACGTTGCATAGCCTCCGAGGCGAGGATCGAGCATTTGGTCGTTCACAAGGGATACCAAATGGCTGTTGAAGCATCTGACGAGGAATGATGCTCCTTCGGCGTATACGCTCGCAATATATCTGATCCCTAGTGGGAGCATCGGCGAGCCTTCTGCGCGGTGAGTGTCTCGACATCTGAAACTCTAATAACTTCGAATGCTTGAAGTCGCCGGTCGCACCCTTACAGTACAAGTCATCAACTTCACTGTCTGCTGGTGGCACACTGCACAATTTCCGTATTTGCGGATAACGTATTCTGTTGATGGCTCGTCACTATGGGCATGATAAAACGCCCAGGATACTATGGTAAGCCTATAATGGCGTCGCTCTCTCCGAGGCCCGTGGATCCGTCGACAATGAATGAATGGCGCGGCGCGCAGTGGATTTACTTTACTCAATTCCGCTAGGTCCCGTAAGTCTGGTCCGCGCTGGAACCTCTCTTCACTTCATAAGGTATCCCCCAGTTCCTCTTGCGTTACACGCCGTAAGCTCAATTGCATAACGATACCTCGCCTCAAGAAGGACACTTACGAGCAGCCAGAGTACGCGTTAAAGAATTAGATGTCACGTACGATGAGTATAATATCACGAACAAGGTTGGATCCGGATGAAAAGGAGAACCTATGATTCTAGCCCATCAAAGAGAATCAGCTCTAGCATTAGTAAGTTGTTCGTCGGTTTCCGCTTCGCAAATAGCTGGCATCTTTGTCAGTATCTCAAAAACGAAGCCCTCATGGACAGACACCCCGGACACAAGTAGCTTGATAGATCATTTCAGCTTCGAGGCATTGATTCACCAGGAGCGGCATCAATGAACCTCCAGGACTGCCGGATTAAATAATTAGTATTGATTTCAAAACTTGAAGCACGAGAGTAGAGCGCATATTACAGGTCGTCGACTTCTCCCTTTTCATCGAAAAGCTGCGCCCTGCCGTTTCCGTATTTCTGGACGAGATATTCTACATATACTCACTCTCCGTCAGCGTATGCCATTTCTGGTATATAAAACAATATGATGGATCCTTGGCATAGAACAGACCTATGATTGCGCCGCTTTCAGCCAAAGTCAGGGAACCGTCCGTGATGATCGGTCACCTGCTGTCCCGAGTGGATAGATTTCCTTCGGCTCTTCTGGTACATGAATATTTTGGGTACGCTGATATCTTTTTGACTCGTAGGGGATCTCAAGCTCTTCATGGGAAGATCAATGGCAGTGGGAGGATATGTCAGTCAAATCCAAATCAAGAAATTTACATACAAGCAACCACAGCCTGAGTACGCGGCACTACTAAGAGCGGGGATCGTTCAGATGATCATTTAGAAACGCGGTCACGTGTTGCATTCTTCAGTGCAACTTGAAAGCCTGACTGAGCTAAGAGCTTGTCCTTCGGGTTGTATACTACTACTGCTGGTGCATTTGGTTCGACTGTCATTGACTTGACCTCTGGAAAGAGGTTTTCGATAGGACCTAATATTTGCAGGATAATGCTTTCTCTACTCATCTTTGCTGCCCTCCATTGGGGCGCCCCGCAGATACAAGCGTTTTCGTGGAGAGGATCGGCGGTACAGGATAGTTATGGGCTTAGTACGCCGAATGCAGAAGGTGAGATCCATACATTTTTTGTCGTCAAAAACCTCTCGAACGCTTTGCAATCATGGAAGTTGCCATGATTATGGAGCATACAGGCATGTTTCATGTTGAACAAAATGTCGAAGTTACGTTAAACCAAAATTTTGTCCTAGAGCTACTCAGACGATACGACAGTCAGCCGGACTGCTTCAGACGCGCGGCGGGGCTTATTCGAACGCGATGCAGCGAGCTGGATATGAACGAGGACGAGAGAGTCAAAGGTGCATCCCAGTCGTTCTCGCCGTACAGGATCAACAGTGACAAGAAGCTTAGCTGCTATCTCTATGACGCTGTGTGAGCTCGGAACTGCACAACACCACTCTCTTCCCCTTGAATGTGTATCATTCTCTGTCGAGTCCAGTTTACCTCCGCACACACAGTCAAACGAACAACGTCGAACCTGCGTCGAGTGGGTCATTTCCTTATTTTAGTCCGATGAATGCCATCGGTACTGATTGCCTTCTGCAGAGCGTTCTCACGAAGTGCACAGCACTGGTCAAGCTACTCAGGGTATCTGCGGGAAGCTGGTGCGTGGTTTTTCAGCGCATATAAGCTCCCATTCAGCACGTTTTTCAGCACAATTATGCTATGCGTTCCGTAGATGGAACGATATAGGTGAGTATTTGTTCACTTTGACGATCTCTTTCTACATATACGGTATCAACCGCTCGAAATCCAACTCTTGGCGATTAGATATGGCTAGGGAGCTCTACAAGAATACAACCATGGAGCAGCTTGCGTTTTTTCAGCTGCTTAAGCGGCGCGAAAGTCATTTAGAAGAAGGTCGCCAGATGTCTGAAGCAGTACTGAAAGTAAGTATTGTTGATATTTAGCACGTATTCGACGCATACATCGTCCCGTTGACACAAATTTATGACTAGAGCTTGTGGGATACTCTAGGGGAGCTTCGCTCCTCAGCTGAAGATATCGATGCTATCCGCAATAAAATCGTTGACATGATGTCAGTTCATATTGATAAGGTACGCTGAGCGGACAATTGATTCCTATTTTCATCTCATACTTGATCTAGAGTATGCATACAGTCAATGATGGAATCATGGACATCTTTAAACGGGGCGAGACCTTCCAAGTGGTCATGTTTTCGAAGGTCAGTTGCTCTACAGAGCACTAGAACCTAACGCAACTGAACCCCGTAAGATCAACTCCGCGGTGGAGACTGCCATTCAAACTGTATGCTATCCACTTCCACCTGATATAACGCACTTATGATGAGGGGACCGCCCAGCAAACTATGTCATTACAAACTCTCATTCCATCTCTGGCCGAGATCATGAGCGCAAGATTAAACCATGTTCTCGATGATGTGGCAGAGCGGCAGAGAAGTATTTCCGACATCGCTGTGAATGAATACGGCCCTTTCCCTCAAGAGCGGTTGATTTACGGATCTTTCTTAGGACATTGCCCATACTCGCTTGATGTCAATTGGGCGCGAGCTCGGGATTGCTCAGCAGGCAAGTCAAGCCGCCATGCCGGTTCCAACCTACTTACGTGTTCGTTAGTCAATCGTACAGCTTGAGTCCACAGTGTCGCGCGCTTCCGTCCAACTCGAGAAGCAGACCGAACAGGCGGAAGTTGCTCATTTCTTGCAGCTCGAGGCCGCCCGCTCTGCGGCCGAGTTGGCGGAGACGCTGGCTGACTTGACTTCGTTGACGCAGCTTGAGATGCAGAATATCACTCACACAGCAGCTACATTTCAAGAACAACTGCGCGCGCCAAGTCCAGGAGATCTAGAGTATTATTGGTCGTCGTGGTGGAAGCCGAGCGTATTTTATCTATTCCAGGTTGTCTTGCAAGGTAAGCCACAATTTTGCGCATGGTCTCTGGCTCAAAACTCGGCGATTTATTGAAAGTCGATCCGACGTACCTGGATGCCTTCGTGCAATTGCGCATTGTGCGCATATTAGTCTTGTTCGTCAGGATTATTTGGTGGATTATGCACAGTAGCGTGTCGCTCATTATGGTGAGTGACCTGAACTACGGCAATTTTGATTCTTGAGAACATGCCTTTGGCCCTGATAGAGCATCGCAATTATTTTGATATCAATAGAACGACGCGTGCGTGGGATGTATAACTCCCCCAAGCAAGGCACGAGGTGCGTCGCCTTGCTTTGGTGTGAAAACTGATCTCCAAACAATACGCAGTGCCCCTAGCAGTGCTGAGATAATTCCCATACAGACGCTCGTTTCAGGACCATCCCGACCCTGTGCACCTCCAAGGACCAGGACAGCCGGATTTTTTATGGATGGCTATACTTCCTCTTCACCCCTCTCTAAATTTGGCAGATACGGACATCGGGCGTCGCGGATCCCCGATAGGCTATGCAATACGGCCCAAGATTCAGACTCGCGGCTCTGAGCGTTAGGGGTTCCTAGGTTGGCTCTGTCTATGTCTGGCCGCTAATGCTTTCCTCTCTGTGCTTGTTTCCTCTCCGTGCTTGTTGTCTGCTGGTGACTTATTCTTCACTGCCGCGGCGGCATTTCTTGCGGAGATTTTCGATTCTCATGCCATCATCAAGTATATTATTGAGTACTTATGGTACTATAGTGACGACAGGAGCATGTAGAGACTAAAACCTAATGACTTACATCCACACATAATGCACGATGCCTTGGACTGTTCGCGACTCGGACTCTGATATGACATGGATCATCTTTTGCTCGATTTGTGTTTGACAAATTAGGCACCCCGATACAAACCATAACACATGCTGTAAGCTGTCAAGAAACGTGTGGACATTGCGAACTCAAATTGAGCAAGAGTTGAGTTTCAAGTTTCCAGTTGAGGGCGGGGAATCTAGATCACGACAATGCGTACGTAATGCAACGTTGTGGCTTGTGTGCGGCCATTCAAATGCTTAGGCGGGCTCGTCGCGACTGACAGTTCTCTTTCTGCTCCATTTGACTTACCCACCGGTCTTACAACGTGCCAGAGGTGATACCATCATATATACCGCCCTCAGTTCTTGTGGAACCACTTTTGAGTTCAAACCTCACTTCAGGAGCCAGAATCGACATCAGGCGGCCAGAAATTACCAAAGCGGACACCTTCCGAACAGACTCTGGCGAGACCGAGAGTGTCTTATGGACATAAACTGTGATTCCTAAACCGTATTATCGGTAAGTTGCGCCTTAATCTTGGAGCAACAACTTAAACCTAAAGTCTTGCTCTTCTAAGGCAGCGCCCACCTTCCTCTTCACACAGTGCACTCACTGCCCCGAAGACATGGCTGGAGTCACCATGCAAACTTCCATCTGCGAGAATAGTATGATGTTTGGGGATAGAATGAACCAGGATATTCAGGTGAGTCCTGCATCGTTTGCTTCTCAGCGTCACGGAGCTCCTTACAACTCGCTGCTCTATCCGCACTATTGCTTCAACACCAAAGATATGGCCTGGTCGCCTAGGCATGGGTGATGCTTGTCCGAGAGAAGAGTTGTCCCGTCGTCGGTATCCGCTATTCAATGATCACAACTTGTTTCGCCCTGCTGTTCGTCCTCAAGACGAAGGACCGATTAATGGTTTGAGGGAAATCAATAGTCATAATGGGGTCGTCCAATGCGATGCAATGTCAAGACATACAGAACGAGAATTTCCTCTCAACGCTCCAAATTCAACATATTCAGCTCCCCTACGTTTTCGTTCTTCAGTATGCGGCCATCCTCAAAGCGCTGTATCCTACATCCCGAACGCTGCCGCAGCCGATGCTTCTCCAGGGGCGCGTAAATTTCATACAGGATACCCCACGCAAAAGGTATGTCGGCCGCGCGAAATACCGTCAACGCGCTCATGCGCATGCATCGCCACAGGGACATATACACGAAGTATGTAATAACTATTTACAAGGTAGATGTCCATATGGCAGCCGCTGCTGTCGTATCCACCCACCTCCAGAGGGGGTGCCTTCGGCCATATCGCACAATGCCGCACCTCGTTCACTGGTCAGTCCGATGTCTCCGGATCACAAGCATCAAGACCCGCCGATCCATCCTAACGCCCTACCTTACCCGCTCCGTCACCATAGCGTTCCTCAAAAGCCAGTAGAAGCTATTGTGTCGCAAGAAATTCCGCGTAGTCGAATTGGGCACTTCCCAGAGGTACCCGTCCATGGAGTGAACGTGAGCCACTTGTATTAGCTAATTAGTATTGATCCTGATGTCGACTTTTGATTTACCACTTACTCAAGATGCCGCGCCAATGGGAAACGCGACAGCATCGGAATTGGCATAGTAGTGATAGGTTCTCGGTGTCCGCAGAGCCGGTGGGGACCTGCACATTTGCCTCTCGCACCGAAGTTGACTATGGTGGTGCGCCGCCTCGTGGTGCGAGTATTGATTTTCATGGCCATCCTCGAATGGACAAGGTTTGTGTATTATTGTGAGTGAAAGATCATTTCTTTGACTTGTTCGCCTTTATAATAGAACACCGATCTCTGCCTCAATTTCCTCATGGGACATTGCCTCAAGGGAGACACGTGCTGCTTCAGACATATTCCTCCTACTGCAAATTCTGGGCGGCCCGAATATCCACCAACGCAGTGGTCATCTACTCAGATGAATATGATCGCAGCGAGTTCAGTTCGTCGAGAGATGGTACACGCACCCTCATCACAATCTACACTCGACACTTCGGTATCTGTGCTTACGCCCCAGATTTATCCATCGACCGTTTCGACACTCGGCGTTGTTCCCTCTCTCAATCCAGACGCCAGTCTTTTGCAGCGCGTGCCCAGTTGTACAGCCGTGTCTCCGCCGCCACTGCCCATCGCTCCAAAGTCGAGACCCTGCCTCGAGGATACTACTTTACCGCAACCAGTTACCAGTCGCGCGGCTATGTCTCCACCACCATCACCCGTTGTTTCAACGTCAATCTCTTGCCTCAAAGATACCACTTTAGTACAGCTAGTGCCTAGTCGCACAGCTATATCCCCGCCACTCATGACTTCCGTGCCCGTCCCTCCTTCCGCAGAGAGCAAGTCACCGCAACGAGTACCCAGCCGCACAGATATTCCTCCGCCGATAATATCGACGCCGATCCTTCCCGCGCATCCTTCAGGAGAGTCAAATTCCCCTAAGCCAGTGCCTAGTCGCTCAAATCCGACTACTTCATCCACGAATTTCACGTCAACTCATTCCGTATGTTCACCGGAAAAGAGTACCTCGAAAAGAGTGCCTAATCGCTCAGCTGCAACTTCCCCATCAACTAATTCGACGCCGGCTCTCCCCGTATCTTCAGTAGAGAAGAGTCCTCGAGAGCGAAGTCCCCGTCCCGCTGGCATGTCATCACCGGCTGAGTCGACGCCTGTTCTATCGGTGCGCTCTGCAAAAGAAATTCAATCCCGACAAACGCGCAAAGGAACAACCAGAATGCGTTTGCCAGATGATTTGACGCCACAATCACGCGTGCACTCTACGGAAGGCCGCGCTTCCCATCAAAGTGACCTTAGCTGCACAACCAAGGTCCCCTCAATCCCACCCGCGCTATCAGCAGCAGATGTATGCTTTAGATAATGCTCTGTCTATGTGGCCTATACTTAACGAGATTTATCTAGGCTTCGCCAATTCGTGTGGAACAGCAATTAGAGTCAGGTATGATATTGTCAGACAAGGCACGCTATTTCATGTGTTCTTTTCACGAAGTTAAGCGCAACTCAACTTGTGCCTACAGAGCGACAAGCCTGCTCATGTCATCAAGCAAGAAGTTTGCAAAAAATATCTTAGGGGGTGGTGTAGGCATGGTGAACGCTGCTCTCGCCAACATCCTCCACGGACGAAGACGATCAAAACCAATGCTAGTTCCATCGCTGACTCGTCTTTCCAATCAGTAACACCTGGCGCTGCACCTGCCTCGCAACCAGTGGCACTTCTTGCAGCCAACGAAAAAGTTAAGTCATTGAGCCCTAATGATTCTCCATTGGGTACAGATAGCCAGTCCTCCTCAAATTCCCAGGCCGCAGAGCTTAAAGAGGACGAGCAGAACGGGATTGAAAGGTCGTTGAGCAATCTATTCGATGTAATTATGCAACAGGAAGACTCAAACATGTTTGTTGTGCGCATCCCTAGATCGTCCAAAGGGCACAGTCAGAGTAAAAAGAAGCGGAATGTGAGTGGCTCATCTGTCATGGTCTATATTGAGTAGCTTACTGGTCTGGCTTAGAAACCAAAGAAGCCGGATGTCGACGATAGTTCTCCCGCGAAGACCAATACAAGTGTTGCCGTAAAACCCGACGTTAGCACTGGGCAGGGCCCTAGTCTGCCTCAGGCTGGACTACCCAGTGTCAGCATACCGAACTCCAAACGTCCATCTCGGCCGGCCACCATTCGCACGAGTCCCGTGGGTTCACGGCAGTCACAAAACAAACAGCGAGCCTCTCGTACGACAGATGATTCCCTGTCCGACGAGACGGAGCCGGCTTCTGTGAGTCGGGGCCGGCGCATACGTAAGCGCGGTAACTGATACTTGAATATAGTCCCCGTGCACCCCCCGCGCAAATCTATTGTCCTCGGACTCATCCTTCGACATGCCGGCCACGCCAGTAGACCAGCCGCCACCAATCTGCCGGGACTACAAACGTGGTTACTGTCATTATCGGCACTGCAAATACTTGCACGAGGAAGACGCTGCCAAACATTCCAAAGCTGAAAGTCGCGCTATTAAGATGGTGGATGCGAAGACCAATCCAGGGCAACCTACTGTCGAGAATCGCGATGTAAGTTGTTATCATGTCAGGAAGCGTATTCGCTCACGACAGTATCGTTGCTCTCGTTGTCATACGCTGCACTGGATTATGCAGACGTCGGGTACATTAGCATCTAAACAATCTGTATGTTCTTCGGCAACTTCAGGTGACGCACCTCGCGGTATCCGCGACAGATACGAACATGTCCGCTCACGAACTGTATCTGTCGGCGAAGACCTGACGACCGATGCTCCTCTGGTTCCTCCAGGGCTTGGTCTAGAAGCCGTGAGTATTTGTACCTGATAAAAGGCTTAGTACGACTCACTTGCTATCTACTTTTCAGAAGATGCTTGAAGGGGACATGCCAACATTGCACAAAACCCCTCCAGAGACCATAACATTAAGAGTACTCGATGCGACGAAAGTGACATTCGGATCCGGTCTGGAGGTTAAAGATGTCGTCACAGGCTTTGAGACCCGTCAAATCATCCTCAAAAACCTTCCCAGCGGCGTGACCTCGTCAGACGTCACTACCGTTTTGCAGTCTTTCGGTGAGGTTGTCACTGTCACGTTTCCAGAGTCCAATCACAAGAAAGATGCAATAAAAATTGCCCGTGTCACCTTCGCCAAGCATGACGATGCATCAAACGCTGCCTACGCTCTTGATGGCAGCTGTCTTTTTGATTCGACGATTAGTGCTAAACTAGTAACTTCAGCATCGTCATTGGTTGGGAAAGGCTCTCTCGAAGATGGGACTGTTCTTCTTGAATTTCCATCGCCGCACAGGACCGGTTACGCAGGTTATGCAACCATGGAATTAGCGGAACAGGCACTCGCAAGAGCAAATAGCACCGAATTACGAGGTAGCTGGGTAACTGCAGCATATTATGAAGGATTACCAAACGTGGGTTCCTTCAACGTGCGATTCCAAGGACTGCCTGCAGACGCCCAGACAAAGGATATCGAGCGGTATGGAGAAAGCGAAGGCATCATGCTGGAGCGGGCGACCTATCAAAATCTCCCAGCCGCGTGTCGCCATCTTCGCGAGGTCATGACAAATTACGGGGAGTTGGTCGCCTTCAACGTCTTGCCGCCTCCATATAAGAAGCGGACCGTACGCGTCTGGGCCCATTTCACCTCCTCAGCTGTCGCTGACAGAGTTAGTGCCGCTCTCAATAACCGACGTCAGCGGTTTTGCGGCGACGGCAAGCTATACGCGACCCACATCAGGACACTCCTATATTCGCTCCCTGTCGACGTTTATGACTCTCTGAGAAGCGACATTCGTGATTTCAGCTTTTATATTTGCCAGAGGGAAAATGGCAGTAGCATTTCGGTTGTTGATCGACGGACGCCTACATCACCCTCACTACCCGTGAAAATCAAACTTGCTTCCCCCCGAATGCAGACGTTGACTAAACTCAAGTCGTCTTTCGAGCGTATCCTTCGCGGAGAGAAGGTGACCGACAACGGAGAAGTTGTCTGGGATGGTTTCTTTAGCAGACGTGGCGGCATATTGTACCTGGAGGACTTGGAGAAGACACATCCGGGCATCATGATCAATAGAGATATCCGCAGGCGAATGCTTGCGTTATTCGGCCCTGCGGATAAACGTAAAATCGTCCGTTCTGCCATCTTGGCTAGGGTTGCAGCATTACGAGCTCAAAGAACGCACTCCATCCCGTTGGTCGGACGACTGATCGGCCTTTTCGTGAGCAAAGATCTGGCCATCCTACAAAAGCAGCTCGGTAGCGAAAACGTCGGCTTCGACCTGATCAATCGTGTTCTCGTCATTCGTGGCGATGAAGAAGCCTACAAAGTTGCCCAACTAGCGATCGCCGGCGCAAGAAATCGGCACAGAGACGAGAGGCAGTTACGACAGATTGAATGTCCTGTTTGTCTCGACGAGGTGACCTCACCCGTCACTTTAGACTGTGGGCATACCTGGTGCAAATCATGTCTGACGAATTATCTCCTCGCTGCTGTCGACAACAAAGTTTTTCCACTGACGTGTCTTGGAGGCGAAGCTTCATGTCCTCATCCTATTCCGATAAGGATCGCTCAGGAGCTTCTTTCCACCAACGAATTCGACTCGCTGATCCATGCGTCGTTCCTGGCTTACATCAATTCGCGACCGTCGGAATTCCACTATTGTCCTACTCCTGACTGCCCTCAAGTCTATCGGAAAGGGCCCCCGAATACAGTCCTGCAATGTCCATCGTGTTTGACTCGAATCTGTCCCAATTGCCACGTCGAATTTCATCAAGGGTCCTTGTGTCGTGACCGAGAAGCTGAAGACGAAAAATTATTCGAAGAGTGGAAGAAGAGCCATGATGTCAAGGATTGTCCTGCGTGCAAGGCTCCCATCGAACGCCTCGCCGGATGCAACCATATGACGTGCATTCGCTGCAAAACTCACATCTGTTGGGCTTGCCTCGCTACCTTCAGCAACGGCGAAGAGGTATACGATCACATGCGCATGATACATGGTGGTATAGGGCTGTGACGTGGGTCTTTGCCGTTCTCAGGTAACATTATTGTCTTTATATGTTTATCGTGCATGAATGTGGTCATAGTATCTAAAGCCATCTGGATGTTGTAATTCCCTTGCTGTTGTAGTATTGTCTGTAAGTTAAGAATCCAGCGCTCGCTTTGTACTTTGTGTATATCAATGCCAGCTTGAGAGCATATACATGAACTTGTAATACAGAATACCCGTTGTACACTCCGATGATGATGCGGTCCGCACGGTACCAGCCTCAGACATAAACATATTGCACAAACTGGCGCAGTCCCCGGTGAGCCTCGAACACTGCGCTCGACGGACGAGAGCCACTCACATCTTGGTATGGTCGCCGTGGCGGTTCGCCATGCAGCGGAAGCGAGTCAGGCAGCTCCGGCACATGCGGGTCGTACCTCAACTTGTTCCCGCGGTGGTCCATGAACCCGTCGACCGGGGAGGGATAGTCGTTCAGCTCCTGCGGATTAGCGAGCTGTCTGGGCGCATACACGATGAACTGGCCATTGCGCTCCATCGTGAGGTGGTCCCCGCGCCGATTCCAGAAGCCTTTGCGGATCTTCCGGGGACTGGACGGCTGTGGCTGCGGCTGCGGGGCAGATGCAGGTACAGACGCAGCTGCGGACGATGCTGTGGACGCGGTGCCCAGAGGATATGCCGTCGGGACCGGCGGTTGGGGGAGGGGGTTGTGACTCGCCCGAGAGACTCTCGCAGGAGAAGATGCGCGCGACCGAGAAGGGGCCGGCGGCGATTGGGAGGACGTGGAAGATTTATACGGGGATGTTGATGAAGGACCCATGGAGGGATACGTCGAACTGCGGGATATCTGGCGCGGAGCGGCATCAGGCGAAGTGTGCGATGAACGCGTGGGTGATCGCGGGTTGACGTAGGGGGTCGCATTTGGGTCTCTATCGCGTTCAGGCGGGCGGGGGGTGCGAGGTTGGGAGACGGCCCGGTCTTCTGGAATGGCTTCGAAAGGGGTCCCGGGGAATGTCGGGAAGGTCTGGCTGCGAGAGACTGCACGTGAACCCGGACTAGATCCACTGTCGGATTGAGAAGGGGCCACCAGAGGGCTGAGCAGGCCTGCTGGCTCTTCAGAAAAGTTGGTCAAGAAAGACAGGGAAGGCGCAGACAAGGAACCAGAAGTGGCCGAGGACGACGTCGCAGGCGCAGAAGACTGGCGTCGTGAGAGGCTATTGGAGCGACTAGGTGTATTTGATGACGGAGGCCCGTAGATGGGCCCATGAGAGTGCGGAGATACAGGCTGTCGTGACGGTGTGCGGCCTGCGTCGTCTGTGCTGGAACGTCGCGTGGGAGTCGAGGACAATGATAGATGAGCATCGACGCTACTTGTACGGCGAGAAGTTGGAGTCGACGGTGTATCATCGCTGCTCATACGGCGTGTCGGCGTACTCGTTGTAGACCCCGAGGAGTAATGTCCAGGTGTCCGGATAATGCTAAGCGAGAATGTGGTGTGAAGGTCTTGCCTCGAGCTGAAGGCCTCGCTCGCTGCTGCTGACGCGGACGCAGAGGAAACCGGTGGTCGGGAAGTAGAAGCCGCCGCGGCTGATGACGCAGATGAGAATGGAGGGTGATTGGGAGATGTACGTGAATCGCGTGCCTGTTGTTGAGAATCGGTGCGCTGGCGGGGCGAGACTTCGCGACTCTGCTGGCGCTGTTGCTGGTGTTGCGACTGTGATTGGGTTTGTTGCTGCCTTTGTAATTGTTGTTGCTGAGAGTATGAGGAGAACGAAGTCATGCCCGCCGGCGCTGAGGTAGGAACAACCCTATCAGGCACGACATTCCGTTCTGGCATAGAAGGTACAGAAGACGGATTAACCTTGGGTATCGAAGGAGGCTTTGGTACGACTGGCATAGAAGGAACAGGAGGTGGATCGGCCTTGGGTATTGAAGGAGGCCTTGGGACAACGGATCGACGACTATCAGACTTATCTTGAGCGGCCGGCCTTCCAACTAGAGAGTCACGATGAGATGAGGAGCTTCCATAAATGCCATTATATTCGCGAGTTCGGGTCGGATGGTACGCGTCCGTGGTGGAAGCCGAACGTTCATGAGAGCGAGTCTGACTCTCTGGTAGTGGGTCGGAAGTTTGGCTGCGCTGGTCCTGTTTATCCGAACCACCTTGGCCGTCATGGAGCTCAGACGAATCACGGCGGTCGGGAGACTTACACAATTCGCGCGGGACCCATACCCAAGGTGTATGCACTACCCCATTGTCTTGCGTCTTCTTCGGCGTATCGTCCCTGGCAAGTGCGACGAGATGATATTCCTCGCAGCGTCGCGATAAGACCGGACACATACCTGATGTGCATGTTCTCCAGTCCCAACCCGTTATCCTGCAGCTTTGTGTTCCAATATTCGGGACCGCCAGGGTTTGGAATGCGCTTGTACGGGTTGTAGTTTGCTGCGGCCTGCGCTTGTGCCTGAGCAATGGCGGCCTGCTGACCCCAGCTAGGATGGGGTGCCCATGCCTGGAATGTAGCTTGAGCACCCGAGACTTGACCGTGAAACATGGGATTATATTGCCACTGTCCGGATGTCCATGCTTGTGCGTTGACACCTGCGGGGATCGGGGGAGGCCCAGGGTAGGGAGCAGGCGCAGCCTGTGGCCAACCTCCCGACCATGCTTGAGACGGATTGCTGCGGCCCATCGAGGCTGAGGACCATTGCTGATACTGCTGAGGAGCCACCCAGGACATAGCCGAGAGGGAACGGCGGCGGTGATGCGCACGAGGCGAGATCGGCGTATGCTAGGATGGAGAGCGACGGTGCTGGCTTCGGTACAGGTACTGGCATAGATATACGGTCTCCCGATAGCTGACGATCATTGAGTTCGGTCACTTGCAGCTCTCGGTGTAGTGAATAGAATAGGAATACCCACCCCACTACAAATACTCACGGGGACGATTTCAGAAAAAGGCAATACGGTAATTGTGAGATCAGCCCCAGATGACAGAGCGTAACGAGGTGCAAGCGATCCGCGGGGACACAATAGCGAAATGCTCGTAGAGAAGTGGGCGAGTGAATGAGAGCCTCGAAGCGGCTCGGCTAGATATAGGCAGAACAAGGGACGCCTGGCTTGAGCAGCCCGAACACGCACTGCAATGGGTGCACAGGCAGGCGTTGGTCCAGATATAGCGCCGAGCTGAGCCCCGGCGGCCAGAGCTGATCCGAAACGGGTCAGAATGGACAGGTGCGGCCCCTCGGATTCAACGGTCGGCCAAATGAAAGGCAGGGCAGAAGAGCGGAGACTGGGCAACGGAGACGACAGCATGTGTGCAGACCAGTCGCCTCAGGCGGGGAGGAGCACTGCACACTCGACGCCGGCCTCGGAGCACCAGCGAGCGCCGAGCAGACCGCTTCAAGGAGGCAGCGCGCGAGGTTCGCAAGGACTTTCACCTTGGACCTCGTCTCCTCCCTCGCGATAATGGCCGCGGTACTCCGTTCGTCCTCAGCTTTGTTCCGCCTTCGCCCATCTCCACGGATATGTTCTTTGACTGCTTCGTCCTCGCTGGACTTGCCTGCATGCCCTCGCTACTCGTCTTCTCGTGCTGCCAGCTCAAAACGAAAAACAGAGAAGGAGGCGACCTCAAAGGAGTCCAAAAGCAAACACAGTCCTGTGGTTTCTACAGAAAACCTCATCCCAGGTTCACAACGCATGGCTGCGGGCGACGAGTATATCAAAGCAGAAGCTAAGATGAAGGGCATTCTGGATGAATTGCGCAAGTCTATCAGCGCGATGGAGATGCGCGCAAGTGGTCGAGTGACCCCCTCAATTCTCTCGCCCGTTCGCGTAAATCTGGGGGAGAGGGGAGACAATCTCAGGCTGGAGGAGATTGCGACCGTCGGTGTAGTAGACGGCCGAACTCTGGTCGTGACCGTATTCGAGGAAGATGTCAGTTTTTGATGCTGCTGGCAAACGTCTGAACCTCAATGTAGACCCAGTAGACATTAAAACACGTCGAAGGCGCGCTGTACAGCGCAAAGATTCCTGGTGTGGTCCCACATAGATCAGACAGTCGGACGATCAAAATCCCAATACCAAAGTACGTTTTATATCACTGATGCGTTGGTATTGCTTACCCTATGGACACCAGAGCCACAGTTGAAGCGCGTCATGCGGTGTACACCGTAGCACAGCGCAAGGCGGAAGAAGCTCGCATGCGGATACGCAAGCTGCACACACAGGCCATTAAGAACTACGGCAAACACGCTCTTGAGCGAGATGAAGTAAGTAAGCGTCTTTGTAATGGGAATACTTGACTTATGGACGTGAATAGCTCCAATCACTGGTGAGCAAATATCTCGGGGAAATAGACAAGTTTTTGGAGGAGGTCAAGAAAAGCACGGGTTCCAAATAGGTGGGCTGCCTATAGCGTGCGTTCTTGTTTTTTTTTTTTTTACCTCGCCCAGTTTCACACCGGAGGCCTGTGCCCGCCTGAGCACTCACGGAAGGCACAATTGTATTACTTTACCGAACTCATTTACGATTGTGTGTAACGATAGGATGTGCATGTGGGTACACTCCACTCACTATACAAGTGCTCCGAGCAGACTACCGACAAGTGTTTTCAGATACCGTCTTCTGAGTACTTCCTTTTCGTCACAATATTGCTTGTGACTGCTTTGAGGCTTTCTTGCGGACAATTCCGCAAAGTAATTGTCATACTGGACCTGTAGGCAATGTTATTCGCCCGCGGCCCGACCTCAACATAGACTTTAGGGAATGTGTATTCTATCTTCCCCGTATGATTGCGCAAATTCAACCTACTCAATCTAGACAGGTACCTTCTGATGTGATCCCATCGTCTGACATAACTCAACAATAAAAGGGCAGCGAAAGTGTATTCATCTTACAAGTCGTGTTGTTAAAGGAGTGTACACAAAGAACATCCTCAAGTGGTAATCCTTCGAACCCCTCAAGTTGGCAAAAATTCTCAATTCCAAGGGTTGGGGTGACAGGAACCTCGATGTCAATATCAGCTCTATGCGTATGGTGAGGCAAGAGGTATCTAATTGAGGACATGATCCCATTCAGTGAGATATCAGTAGAACTTTTTCATGGTGCTGGCCTCGAGCTATATCTGTTGGGCTATGCTTACTGGCGCCAACGCTGCCGGTGCTAGTTTAACAAATATACCGAATTCTTCCACCTTAACACTGATGTACTATCATTATGTGAGTACGTCACCAGTAGAAGGCACCACTGGATGTAATGCACTAATAAGATGTTTACGAACACGATGTCAGCAAATTTTGAGGCACATCGCTGGGCGATTGATTTGACTGCTCATATTTTGCATTCCGGCACATCCCTAAGGTGCGAATAATCACAGAGCAAACGGAAACCTGGAGCGAGAAACAGACGGGCAGAGACTTACTCTGTAGTAAAGTTAGATGCCGCTCGCGGCTCATATTTGCTGATCACCTCGAGATATATCAGTTTATGTACATTCATGACATCCATTCACTGACCGGGCTTTTGTGAACAAAAATTCCGCTGTGACGATGCAAGGGAGCATAGTATGCAGGCATACTCAGTGCCAGAAATGACTGCACATCGCGATAACAGTGAACGGA